>NC_043747.1:24528310-24760810 GCF_902148845.1 Salarias fasciatus
AAAACCAGACTGCAGGGCAGCGAGAACCAAAGTTCAGCCAACCACAAACTACATGTCACACTCTTTAGCAGGTCTTCTGAGTGATACAGCACACCAGAGACCAGGTTTCCAACAAACTTCACCAGCAGCACCCCCAGTATGGCTGTAATGGTGTAGAAGGCTTTCAGTTTGGACTGGTCCACCTGTCTTCTGGCCCTGCACCCTTCCCCTGGTCCCGGTCCATTCAAGACACAAAGAACCGAAATGCTGCAGAAGGAGATGATGCAAATGGCCAAGCAGATGAAGCACGTATAGGCGAGGAGACCAACCCAAAACTCTACAACCAGCTGAGCTCCAGAGATGAGAAGAGAGAACAGGCACAGGCAGCCCACCGTGATGTTTCTGATCCGAACCCACCGCTCGTTCTTCAGTCTCAGGTAGGTGACCGGATGGACAGCGGCCAGGTAACGCTCCATGCAGGTCAGGACATGAAGATGAAGCTGTCCGGTGAAGATGCTGGTCAGAATGAAGATGGCGGGCTTCGCCACCTCGGAGTTACAGGCGAGGATGCCACAGGAGGTGACCAGCACCCCCAACACCTTCAACAGGTCGTTGACGGCCATGACGTAGGTAAAGAAGTCGGAGTGAGTGACGTTGGCGCCCGAACGTTGCTGCCGCCATTGCCGGTGACCCAGGTAGAGGATGAGGATGCAGAGAGGGGCCATTAGGAAGACGCCGACAAACATGAATGTAGTGACATTTACTACCCCAACTGGCAAGGTCAGGCACATGTAGAGGAAGCTGAAGGTGGTGAAGAGATCCGAGGATCCGACAGCATCGCCACAGAGCGAAGAGTTGGTAGACATAGCTGTGAGGAAGAGGAGGGACATGGGGCAGAGGAAGAGGAGGAGGAGGGGGAGGAAGAGGAGGAGGTCAATGAGCACATTATGTGTGACCTTCTTGGATACAATACACTAATTTTATTAAAAGGAATTAAAAGTCAGTTCTATGACAACGTTTCTTAAGTTCATTACTATATAATATTGTGAATGATACCAATAGGGAAAATTCCAAATTATGCTCTTCAAAACGTAAATCTATTGGCTTCATTTTAAATATCTTTACTATTTATTCTCTTGTTTTAGCTGTCCTTTTGTCTTTTAAATGCTCTTTTGTTTTCTTGATGCGTTTCGTTTTGATTCAGATTCATTAAATGTTGCCTTGTGTTCAAGTAGCGCTATACAAATAAACTTGTCTTGCCTTGTTTGTGACTATTTAAAGTACATCATTTTAACTTTTTTGTTTCATAAAAGTTTCATATTCACACAGTAACATTTCATTTTTTGGGTCATACTTGGAATTATGATTCCATCTTGAATTACGATTGAAAACGGTGTCCCACTTACCTATTTACTCCACTGCATATGATACTCCAGGAGCAGGAGAATCTGGACCAGGAGTCGTTATACTCTGGAGGAAAACATTCTTCTTATTGTCCATCTACTGAGCATGTGCAGAACAACTGCTTTTTTTACTTGAAGTTTTCAAAATGTTCAACCTTTCAAGAAGTTTCCAAGAAGTTTTCAAGAAGTTACATTTGCTGTGGCTCTGGATGTTTGAAAAAGTTTGAAACAGTTCAAGATAATAACCTCATTTCTGCAAAATCTTTGAGCACTGAATAGATTTCCAAAAAAACAGACATTCAACCGCTAAACCACATTTCCATTCTTGTTGACCCTTGTTTGTGTCAAATACCAAAGTATGGATCCTTTCATTTAATTACCCAGGTTTTAACTGAATCATAATAATATATAGCCACTCAAAGTTCAAACTGTAGCATTAAAAACAGGTACAAACCGTTCCAAGAGTTCCCGGCTGTTATCTGTCTTCAGCTGTGAGCTCAGAGCCGACACATCGCAACGTAAAACAACAATATCCAGTGCAGGTGAGCACCAGCCTGTATGCAAACGAAGCCCACAAAAGCAGGCGAGAGCCATGTTATATTATAATGTTTGCTGCTTTAGGCAAATATTGCTTCCAGGTTCAGGCTATGTGAAGGTCAGAGAAGGTTGGCTGTGTTGAAGAGAAACGGTGGAGGATACAGGTCTTCTCTTTAGAAACAATACGATTAAGAATATAGCACTTTGCAGCTATTTCTGTGTAGGAGGAATAAACCAGGGATGTATCAGTGTCTCTGTACACGTTCACTTTTTCTGAATATCCCCCAAACATAAACTCAATGTCTCAACAGGTTTCGTTGAATCAGCTCTGTTTATTCTTGTGCAGCAAAGAATAAGTCTCGACCAATCAGTGTTTGAGTTTTTAAAGTCTTTAACAATAAATTGGTGCACCTGAACGTCTTACTATGGCACTTAATTATTTACATGATCAGTATCAATATTTTAGCTTTTTTTTAATGAAATCATTCTAACATTCTTAACTGTTGTATATTGTTAAATTTGTGGGTTTTTTTGTTGTGTACCTCTTGGACAGGTCACATTGTAAAAGACATCTCCATTTCTGGGTTTTTTTTTTTTTTTTAATGTTTGAAGGTTAAATAAATCATTGAACAATTCCCGACCCATTTCATCGTGTTCAGTCCTCTTGAAAGATAAAACCAAACTATGTTGTTATGCAACACTGTCTCACAGCATGATAAGAGTTGTGCAAATTTCTCTGTTGAATTGCGTTCAAGAACATGTTTTGCACACTTTTTTCGTGTCTCAAACGAAGACTTTTAAACACATTTCAGTGGGAGTCATATGGCCACTCCCCCCTCGAGATTAAACGATGCATATATGTTTGTTTCTTTTATTCAGACCATCAGATATGAACCAGTTTTACTGTTAAGGTACTGTCCCACACTAAAGGTAGCTTTGAAGATGTGTGCCACACTGCTGAACAGGAACATTCTAGAAATATCCTTATCGTATCCGTTCCAGTATCAGAGTTGATACAAAATGCCATCCATTTCCTGTATGATCGAAACACATATTGGCAATCAACATGATTTCATTCATATTGGTGATAAGAGTAGTTCTATTCGAAGACAACGTCCTTCTGTCACTTAGACAGGTTCAGGGTTAATATTGATTTCAACAAAAGGACTTTTTTGCTTATTTGCAGGTTCTGCAAAATTTGTAATGGACTACGATGGTCATAATTTTGCGTAAGCGATTCGGAGATGAGATGATCTTCAGTGTCATTATGATGAGAAAGACTGGAAATACTATGTTCTGTTACTATTCCTGAGCAATAAGTATAAAAGAACTCAGTATAAAATACTGCATAGACAGCACAGGACACAAGTTTATTTATTGATTTATTTATTTTTCTGAATAAGATGGACCCACATAGGTCACCTTATATCTTGAAGGTAAAATAGCAAATAGGACAAATTTACATTGTTTATGGAGCTGTCAAAAAATACACAATTACTGGTCCTGTTGAACTAAGGAAATCTGTGCTGTGCTAAAGTGGAGAGTTTGTAAAGATCCTGGTCAGTTTGCACTGGGGCTGCCATCTCCTAATAAGTTACCAGATAAAAACAAATCCAAATTATTTGGTAAGCTTTTCTTCTTAGCATAAAATTTTATTTTTATAAGTGGATTTAGGATAAGTCACCAAATGTAACTCAGTGGTATAAAGAAGTTTTAAAGTACTGCCAAAGGAAAGACTGAATGCAATGCTAAAAGATAACTGCCCTCATTTATGAAACGATCGTTCAAAGGGGTGTAAATCTGAGTGGTGAACTCATCGTACGACGGGGCTCGCATGGCATTAACGAAACTTTCGTGAGATTTCATCTTTCCGCACGATCAAATTGATAAATGCCAATCCTATCTTTCATATGGCTGTTCTATATGCCCATATGCTGCTGTACGACCGTTAAATAAAGATAGATAAATGAGGGCCAATGTCTTTTTTCTTCTCCTCAGTGTTTTTGTTTTCTTTGTGTTTTGTTTTGTTTTGTATTGTATGTTCTTGGGCTCTAATAGGTCAAAATTCCAATAAAAATGTTTCAAAAATAAATGGCAAAAGTAGGTTCAAGCAAATACTTAGCCGACTACATTCAATCAACAGAAACTGTGATCAGAATTTGAAAAATAGTCTTGGCTCCATGAATGCCATTTTTTTATCGTCAGGGAATGATAACTTAGTCCATCGTCCATTACAACACAACCCTGTACAGAACAAGCAGACTGAATCATTCTGGAGCTAATTTACCCTCATGGTCTCCAAGAGGCACGAAAGAGAAAACCCAGTCAAAGTCTCATATTCTCATGTGTCCAGGAGGAGGAACTTCAGTGCAGATTGATTCAAGTGTTTATTTGGTTTTCATAGAAACACATATCTGATGTTATGTATCTAGATGGCCTGACATATGCTGAAAAAAACAACTTGTATGAACAGAAGAAAAGAGAGTTCTTCCAAAAACTGGAAGCAAAATGATATGAACTGAAGTAAAGATCCAAAGCAGGAAGGGCTTGATATGAGAAGTCTGCTTAACTGTATGCCCATTTCAATAGACTGCATGTTTGGTTGGTTTGTATTTTACGGTTCACCAGCTGAGAAGATCATCATGAGTGGAATAAAATGTGAACATTGAAAGGCACTGAAACATGGAGTTAGACTGTTGGTGGAAGAAGAAAAACAAATGCAATGTAGGGGAGAATATGTCAAAGAACTAGCACAGAGGAAAAATATGATAGATATAAAGAAGATCACAATATCCAAGAAGGGGTTCAACAAAGAAATTAACATGTCATGAAGCTGTCAATAAAAGTTGATAAAAAGCTTCTCAAACCAACAACTGGACCGCTTTAAAGACTTGGCCTTCTTTTGAGTGAAAGACATCAAAAATCTTAAAATCACACAAGTGTTTTCAGACATTGTGAGTCAGTTTCCGGGTTTTTAATTCATGTCTTGGCATAAAATAGTCTCATAACTTCTCACAGTCTGCTCTGTAAGCTCAATAAATGTGTTAAATAGTATTAAAATGTGTCTTAATAATAGTTTTCATGAAATGAAACAAGCTTCATGGACTCTACTTGTGCAATGTCAACAGTTCCGGTCTTGGCTTGTTTTGCACCCTAGAGCTCTGATGACAAGGGAGGGGATTGGGGGAGGTGTGGTGTCTTGTTGCGACAACAATGTGTCCCACGCTACAATTGATTTCACTTCTCTTCCATGTGCCACCTTCCCTTTTGGGCAAATGGAAGAGTAACAATGACTATCCGTCTGTGCCCAAAATTTTTTGGAACAGTAATTCAGCGCTCTCACAGTACACAACACCATGTCATGACGCAGGTGGAAGTACTCAAGTGCAGCCATCCAGGGGAGTTTTCACATTTAATCAAAACTGTCACCTTCGAAGTACTCTCCTTTGGCTTGAATACAGCGCCGCAGCCGGGATTTCCATTGCTCAACACAGTCAGCATGCTCCTGCGTAATGGTCCCTTTAAGAGCTTTCTTTGTTTTTTTTTTACCTCTTCCATGTCATCAAATCTCCGCCCCTTCAGTTCTGTGTTCATTCTTGGGAAGAGAAAGAAGTCGCAAGGTGCTAAATCGAGGGAATACGGCGGATGGAGCAGCAGGGCCATGCCATTTTTCATCAGGAACTGTTTTACGCGCAGAGCCCTGTGTGTAAAACACTTCCCACTCTCCCACAGCGCCGGTGGCTTCAGCCTGACCACCTCGCGGAGCCGCCGCAGCAGTGATTTTCTTCCCAAACAGCCTCCATCGTCCTCCAGCTGCCTTTTCAGCTCCTGGCACATGTCCACGCGAGCCTGTTTCTGCTCCGTGGTTAAGAGGTGCGGCACCATTTTCGCATTTTTCGAAGAAGGGGGTGGGACTGTAATAACATAAACACTGCGTGTGAGCTGCCTGTGTGTCTTTGGGAGGTGAAATTTTTCACAGTTAACCTCAAGGCTATGCTATAGCGACATATAATGGCCACAAGTCTGAAATCATTCTTATTTTAAAATTATAAACACAGTCCGGGAACTTTCCGGTACCCCCTCATATCTATCTATCTATCTATCTATCTATCTATCGATCTATCTATCTATCGATCTATGTATCTATCCATCTATCTATCTATCTATCTACACACACACACACACACACACACACACACACACACACATAGTCTTGTATTTCTATCCTTGTGGGGACCGTCCATTGACTCCCATTCATGTCCTGCCCCTAACCCTAACCCTAACCCTAACCCACACCACAACAAAGCCTAACCCTAAAGAAATGTTTTTGCACTTTTACTTTTTTCAGTAACAACAACATGGTCAAGAAAACACTGTTTCTCCTACTTAGGACCGGGAAAAGGTCCCCACAAGGCACGTTGTTCCACGTTTTGCTATCCTTGTGGGGACATTTGGCCCCGACAAGGATAGAAATACAAGAACACACACACACACACACACACACACACACACACACACGGAGACAGATGCACCATGAGATGCACAGCAAGACACGCAGAACACACGGCGGGAAAGACACGGATACAAAAGAGAAGGGAGACCCAGCCAATGGGACAGGACCTGGAGGGTCCTCACAAGCCTTTGGTGGCTGCCTAGGTTGCCTATGCCCAGGGCTGGTCCTGAATGCCAATATTGTGATTGTTTTTGTAAGTGTAAACCTGGAAAAGATCAGGTAGAACTCTAAAAATATCTGGAAATGAACATGCTCACCATCCTGAAATTTGTAGCCCTGAGTCCGTGTCTTCCAAAGGATATAAATGCAACAAAAGACACAGTTGTTACGCGTGCTTTAAAACCACTGTAAATATGAAACTTTATAAACTGTTGGCCTCATTTTGCAGTTCCAGGTAAAGTTGCTTTGGTAGAAAAAAAATGCTCTTGTAGTCTTAAGGTTGCAGATCCCTGTTGTAGCACCTGCACTGCTGGAGTCTACTGTGATCCTGGCAGTGCCTCGGTCTTCCTGCAGCGCTGCAGGATCATGGCCTTGTGCAGGAACAGCAGAGGTAAAACCAGGCTGCTGGGCAAACAGTACCAGATCCCCGACACCAACACAGCACACCTGATGCGCTCGCTCCAAACACTGGATGAGTAAACCCCAACGACGAAGAGGTGCCCTCCCACCCTGAACATCAGAGCTCCCAGGATGGCTGTGATGGTCTGAAGCGCCCTCGTCTTTGATTGGTCCACTCTCAGCCTGTCCCCACCCCCATCGCCCGGACCCGGATGATTCAGAGCACAGAGCACAGAGATGCTGAAGAAAAAGATGGCGGCCATGGAGACAACCAGGAGGCAGAGGACGGGGATGGTGTTGAGGTCTCCGGCCAGACCGGTCAGACTGAACGACGAGAGGAACAGCAGCCAGGCGCAGCCGATAGAGACGTTCCTGATCCTGACCCCGCCCCTCTTTCTCAGACCGAGGTAGACGACTGGATGAACCACAGCCAGGTAGCGCTCTCCACAGGTGAGGGTGTGAATGAGGACCTGACCATATGTCGTGACGCTAAATAGGTACAATCCAGCATTTGAAATCCACGGCACTCCAAGGAAGATGCCGCAGAGGTAAGACCCACAACCCAAGACGCCCACCATCTCTATTGCCACCATGTGGAAGGTGAAGATGTCAGAGTGGCTCGCCACCTGTTTCCGCCATCCCTGGACACCAAAGGACAAGACGAGGAGAATGAGAGGGAGGAGGAGGAGGATATTGACGATGGAGAAGCTGGTGAAATTGACAAGGCTGAAGTGTTTGTCGCAAGTAAAGGAGGCAAGAAATGGAGGAGAGGCGTTGGGAGACGATGTGGAGTTGATCCACATGGCTGATTAGACGAAGAAGCGTGATGGAAGGGGAACCAAGAGCTGGACAAAATAAGATGAAATGTAGGAATAAGATGAATGACTTAGGAAGAAAAGCTACCTGATTATAAGCAACACTCACCTGTTCAGATGTGTTTCTTCTTGATCTGTTGTCTGGATGTCTGAACCGTGTACAGTCTTCTTCTTCACATATATTACTACTGGTGCTGGGTGTAGGAAGGTGGATGTTGGGCGGCATTGTGTGTTTGTATGATCCAAGGCCATTAAAAACCTCCTATTTGTGTTCTGACACTTGATCCAGTGGATTGTTTTAGGCAAATTATTTTGAAAGGATGCCCTAGTTTTTCCAGCTGCTTTGATTTCAAAGCTTGTGTTATCTCGGGTCTTCCAAAGTTTTTTAATTTGACTGGAGGAGCTCCAAAACAGTCTCATGCAGCATTTTTTTTTTGTTTTTTTTTGCAATTCAATGTTGGATAAGATGCAGCAGGTTTTCATTCAGATGTAACTGGTATCTCCTCCTTATGAAGACATTGTTTCAAAATACTGTGACATCAGAACCTGATTAACTATATGTGCAATCAACAAAACAGCAACAGGACCTCAGTATCAACCCTGCCTGATGCTGACTTCTGGACTCAAAAGGTTTTGACTGCAGACCAAAGACTTAATCTCCTGCTTCCTCGGTCGCTGCATCAAATTTTAGTACCTCACGTTGCCTTTTGTGGGAATTTACACAACATACAAAATTTCTCTGCTTGTGCCTCTGAGAATCTTCACGAACTAAAAAAATCAAGAACGCACATTGATGTTTTTGCATGATTTTGAGAGCAGAGAGCTCCAGAATCTTTCAGCCTCATTCATTCTTGTCTTTATGTCATGCGATCATCAGGTCATCTCTGATTGAAAGGGTTGTCACTGCTGCCGACAGTTTCAGATCATCACTACACTAAATTCTCTGTTTACAAGTCCAGGATTAATGGACAAGGTCCTCCAAATTGTACTCCAGCTCCATCTATTGAACAACCTAATTGACGTCTCTAGACGTTAATTGCAGAGAAAGAAAGAAACTCGTGAATGAATGTATCTTCATTCTAACAAAATAGAGAGAGTAAGTGAAATTAAATTTCTTGGCGTGATTCTGGACAACAAAATCTGCTGGAAACCTCATGTGAGCTACATACGAGCAAAACTGGCAAAATGCACATCAATACTGTGGAAAACTAAACATATCCTGGACATTAAGTCACTGCACACCTTATATTGCGCACTTTTTTTGCATATCTGTCTTATTGTGTTGAGGTCTGGGGAAACAGCTACAGAGCCACTCTACAGCCGATATGCACGATACAGAAAAGAGCAATAAGGATAATAAACAATGCAGGATACAGAGACCACACAAACCCACTATTCATAAAATCACACTTGTTGAAATTCATGGATCTAGTCAAATTCAAAACAGCACAAATAATGTTCAAAGCAAGAAATAATTTACTGCCAAAAAATATACAGGGGATGTTTGCAGAAAGGGAGGGTGGTTATAATCGAAGAGGAGACCTGAATTATAAAAAACCAAAAGTTCGAACTACACTGAAAAGTATGTGCATGTCAAGCTGTGGAGTGGCTCTGTGGAACAGTCTGGACCCAGAAATAAAACAAAGTAGCAACATAAATCTGTTTAAAAAAAAGTACAAAAAATATTTCTTAATAAGTATATGGAGGAGGAAGTCTGGAACTCTGGATGATGATAACAAATGGTGTTGAGTATTATACATATAGTGGAAATTGATATATTGCTGTTATACTGTAGTTATATTATAATTATTCTGTTATATAGTACATATTTATGGGGATAACTATATGGTATGTGTGGGTATATATTATGTATTTATAGGGATATCTGCACGGTATATGTATACATATATTATGTGATGTCCTATGATGTATGATTTTAAAACTTGTTAATAGTTAAAAAGGGGTAGGAATCTCTAAAAAGTGTTTACTTCTTCCTACTCCTTTTTTCGAACTGTGCTGTTATGTTGGGTTTTTTTTGTTTTTTTTGTGTTTTTTTTTTGTTTTTTTCTTTTTCTTTGATTTGCATTAACTTTCCTTTTTATCTTTTTTCTTTTTATACATGTTCGAAAAATAAATAAATTCATTCATTCATTCATTCATTCATTCTAATTTATTTGATGTGACTACAATGAAAAAAGAAACAATAGCTTCATATACTTCTAAACCTACTTCGATTACATCAATGGTGAATGGACTCAAATCCAAGTTTAAACTGGGTGAAAACATTTTGGTAAACAATGGCAGAAAACAAAGTGACAATTCATACATTTAGAACATTTTCATAATGGACTGATTTCTTATGCTGTTATAGGTACTGTATATACTGCAATTAATGTGGACTATTGTTCACCTTTCAGTTCATATTTGCAGTTGCAGTGTAGTTTTCCTGCTTTGTGGAGAAACAGCAGAGGTAAAACAAGGCTGCTGGGCAGACAAAACCAGTAACCAGACTGTACCACCACACAGGCCTGCTCCTTGCTCAGTTCCACCAGGATGTACACGGATGTGCAGATCAGATTCCCCAGAAACCTCAACAACAGAGAGCCCAAAATAGCAACCAGAGTGTAAAATGTCCTTTGCTTTGACAGATCAACCTTGTCTCTGCCCTGCTTGCCTTCCCCAGGCCCCGGACGCTTCAAGACTCTGAGTACAGAGAGACTGCAGAAAGAAACCACCACCACAGTGAACACCTCCTGTGCATAATACAGGATGATGATTGAGTTGATGTTTTGTAAAGCCACCAAGCTCATCTCTGCAAAACTGAAGAGCCACACAGACCAAACCAGGCAGTTTCTGATCTGGAGCCCGCTGCCGTTTCTCAGCTGCAGGTAGGTGACGGGATGTACGACGGCCACGTAGCGCTCGACGCACGTGAGGATGTGAAATAGCATCTGCGCGCTCAAGGGAATGTAAAAAATGTGGCAGGCCACTTTCACAAGGGGGGGCATCCCCAGGTCCACGCTGATGCAGTACATGATGGACCCCAGGACGCAGAGCACCTCCATCACGACCAGGTGGAGGGTGATGAAGTCGCCGTGACTCAGCGAGTCGCGTCTTCGGAGGCCGACGTGGAGGACGATGGCGGACAGGGGGAGGACAAGCACGATGTTGGCACAGGTGTAGCCAACAATGACTAGATTGAGAAGAATGGAGCTAAAGCAGGGGCTGAAGAAAGGATGAAACATGGATTCAGAACTGTTGGAGGAGGAGGAGGAGGAGGAGTTCAACGACATGGTGCAGCCCTGAGGAAGAAAGGTGGCAAAAGAAAGTGGAAACAATTAAGACCTCATGCTACTTGAGAGAAATACCAACCTAAATTAACATGTGTTTTCACGCGGGACATTGTATTACACCTGACATTTTCCAAAACTTTTGAACCACTTTTATCATTAAACTGGCGTAGTTCCTTAGTAATAAAGCCCTAAAATGTTTTGAAATTTAACAGTGATAGTTTTCGACTGTTGTCACCATAGAACAGGTATCTATAGTAGCTCTAAGAAAAAATTCTGTCATTTTTTAATCTATGTGCATAGCACATAGTTTTCAAAAAATTCCCTTGCTGAAAACAGCTAAAGAGGAAGATACAGCTAACACAAGCACGATTACAAAAATTGATAAAAATATAAACCTGAAAAAATAAAGCTTAAGTAACACAATCACTTAAAGTCAAAAAAGTTTAAAACTGCTAATACAACTAAAATAGTTCTAATCATTCGGAAATGTACAGTGGCTACAAATAGCTAATACGGCTAAAGTAGTAAAAATATATGAAAAGGCTAAAGTGGTAAAAATCCAGGACATTTTTTTTTAAATCATGAAAAATGCGAGAAAAAAAAAATTAGGTCTAGCGGTACAAAGAAAAAGTAAAGTACACATAAACTGTAACAATTAAATGTCATGAATATGATTTTTTGCTACGTTGACATAGATTGAGGGCACGTTCACGTGGCAAAGTTTTCAAGTGAAAATATAAAACTTGTGCTGTCTTTTGGGAGTCCGTTTACATGACAAGAGTGCTCAGAGTCACTGAAGACAAATTTTAAACACACTCTGCCCCCAAGTATCATGGACCGCTGGTGAACCCAAAATCAGACAATTCAGATACAGAGGAGGGTTATAAGGCCAACAAATCCAACATGGGATCCAAGCCAGAATCAAAGTCCAGAAACCAGAAATGCAGGAGATGAAGGTCAGAGCAGAAGGAGTTGAATCTCCAAATTCATGGACCGATAGACAAGAAACACTGAACATTTCAGAAGACCAAACCAAGACATGCAGGAGTGACAGGACTAAACATGCTGGGAAGGGGGTGGAGACAAGACACGGGAGGTGAACAGGGTGTTCAGAAGATTGAAAAGGCGAGGGGAGGCGAGGGAACCAGGGAGGGACATGGACAGCAGCAGGTGGGGGAGGGAAACACAGACAAGGAGCAGGACCAACAGAGTCCTGACACCAAGGTAGAACTCCAAATCACTCGGGCTTATCCGCTAGAGTGTCATGACTCCCAGTCCAGACTCTCCTGGTCCTGGTCCCAGTTCAGATTCTCCTGGTGCTTTTTGTTTGGAGTGTTTAATGTACAGTGACAAGTCACCGTAATAACAGTGCAACTAAATCAAGCCAGAGGATTTCCACAAAGTGATTTTCACCTGTTTACAACAAAAGAGTTTTTTTTTCATCAAAGTTCCACCTTGGGAGTTGTTTCCATAAAGTTGCACTTTCAGTGTCTGACAAACAAAACATGATGAAGGTTTTGTGTTTTCACTTTCAATCATTGCCATGTAAGCAGATCTGCAGGTAATGGATGGAAGTCAACATAATGTCCCTGATTAAAACACAACGTGGTGAAAAATCTGTTTTACCAACAGAGTGTGCACTTTTGAGTGTGTTACAATTCATTATTACAAAATTGTCTTATTAGTATTGAATGAGGCACTAAACATGGATTTCTTGTGTAATTTCTAGTTTTGTTTTTTTTTTTTTATTAAATCTGGTTTAAAGAATAGAACAGTTGTAATTAAAAAAATTTTGTTTTGGTCAATAAATAAGTTTATTTGTTCCACATTACAAAAGCCCATCTCTCATTAAAGCTTCAAAAAACACCCACCTTGTCTGTAGGTTTCTTCTTGAGCGTCCTCCTGCTGCATTACCAAAGCACAGACTGGCAACTGATCCACCTTAGTGATACTTTAAAGCATCAGTGTGGAGTTTTTTTTTGCATGTTGCCATAAAACAAAACTCACTCTGTAAATCTTTTTACATGGTTCATTTCGGCAGGGAAATTGTTTTGGCTTTCTCTGTAGGGAGCACAGCGCTTTTGCTCGGCAGGACATCAGCAGCTCCCCACACTACATTTAACCCATCAAATCAATTACAGAAACAAATATGAACCCATTCAGTAACATATAAAGTCTGTAAGCTAAAACACAAAGTCTGATTATGATTTAGACCACTAATGCCATTGAACAACAACATCGCTGGTAGGAAAACAATCAACCAAAATCTGTCTCCGTTCATCTACAAGCTGGAACATTTGCCAGCATTCAAATGAGTCTCATTCAAACAGAGCCTGGTTCTTATTCAAATCCTTTGAAGTGATTGACCTCTGAGCAGCTGTCTGAGCTGTTTCATTCAAATACCAGACTGCCTCCAAGTGTTGCTGGACTGTCACGCAAATCAGGTGAGCAATAGTTCAGCTGAGGCCCCGTTTACGGCAAATTTAAGTGAAGCTGCATTATTTTTGCATTGTTTCAGAAGAGTTTCAAACTTTCGTTTGGACTGAAGACCAAGTTGGATTTTTATTATGTTGACTGTGAACTCTAAAACTACCAGGACCAGGAGAATCTGGACTGGAACCAGGACCAGGACCAGGACAAGATGGACTGAGGGTGCTTTCACACCTACTAGTCCGCTAGAGTGGTTCGGTTCGGACATAAATTATTCATAAATGTTGCAGCTGTCAACTGGTTCGGTTCGCATTCACACCACTTGTTTTTGCAGATGAACTATCCACTATGACCCTCCTGCCCCTTGGTGGCGCTGTTCACATAATAATGTGTTTTGGGTGGCGGAAGTGAACCCTGATTGGCCAGCATGTGTGACGTGATGTGCTGCGCGGCTTGCTACGGAAGCCTCCGCCGACCAAAAAGCCTTCTCCACAACAGAGCGGACAAGACCGAGGCTGGTCAACTTTCACACCAGCAGCGGACCGCGCCGAGACCGCACCGAGACCACCTCCTCGAGGAGGTCTCGGTGCGGTTCTTTGTCCCGGACCAAAACTAACTGGTCTGCTTTCACACCAGCGCGTACGAACCGAACCTGCCGGAGTTGGGGACGCTAGTCCGCTTCAAGCGGACCAGATGCTGTAGGTGTGAAAGCACCCTGAGAGTCATGGCACTCTGGAGTCGATAGATTAGTCAGACACATTGCAACAAGAAAAAGAAAGAATATCAGATTTGAGTGAGATTTCTTTAATTTTTTTCATTTATTTTATTTTTTTTTTTTTTAATGCGACCACATAACAAAAGCAGTTAAAAACAAGCCATTCAGTTGAGCTAGTTGTGCATGTATGGTTTTACCGCATCATTACCGATAAATTACTGAACACCAAAAATCAGACCATGGCACCGACCCGGGTTCCGAGCCACTCATCCAGTGGAAGCCCGAAGCAGCAGAAAATCAACAAAGCCCCTTATGCTCTACAACTTTATTCCAGTTCAGTTCGATAATTTAAATGAGAAAAATAAGAGAATAAATAAGAAAACATGAACAGTAACAAGAGCTAAATGTATGTTGTTGTTAGTGAGTTCTGAGTGAAGTTACAGTTTCATCAGTGTTTCTAGAACTGGCTGGTTGTCACTCATAGCAGTGTAGTCTGTGGTGGAAAATGTCTGTTCTGTTGTCACCTCGCTGATTCTTGGGGAACTGTTTGAGGGTGACTACCTGTCCCGTTCCGTCCAGCAACACTAGAACTTCGGCAGTGGGGCCATTTTGCCTTTTGGTGCATCTCTTCCACAGCGGGGCCAAATGGCCCCAAGGAAGGTGTGAAGAGATGCTTTTGTCATGAAAACAAGGCTCTTCAGCAGAGGACAATGGGGACATGCAGAGCCACTGCAAGGCAACTTCTTTTGTTCGATTGACTGACCAGAGTGTGTGGGGGAGGGAGGCAAACTTCACTCTCTGCTCTACTGTGCATGTTGTCTGCAGAAAGTTAGGAGGAAGAGCAGCGATCCTGTGTGTCAGTGTGCTGCCAGTGACACAAACCGTTTTTAGAAAAACAGCAAAATGGGCAAGTTTTATAGAATACCATCGACTCGCACCCTTTTTTACATTATCACGGAGTCATAATACCAGTAGTGTTTTTACTATTTTATATATTTTCATGTGTTTTAGTTTGGCTCCACCAGCTGTTTATCTGCTCTTTTATTACACATTATTTAGAGAAAATGAGGCATATACATTATTGGTTTATCATTATTTAGTATGAAGAGCTTTTTTTTTTCTTTTTGTTTGTGTGTTTGTGTGTGTGTGTGTGTGGGGGGGGGGGGGCATGCAGCACATCATATTTAATCAATGAGTAATCTATACACACACATCACACATATGCATACAGTCAAGTTAGCGGTTGAGTGGTCTTCCACAGTACAAAACAGTCTTTCATTTATGAGCAACATAACTCTGAACCACAGATTTGCAAAATCACAAACACACAGAAATAACCCTCCTTTCCTCTGTCTGTGGGCCGTGGCAACATAGCATGTTGTTCACAGCAAAAAACCTAGGAAAAAGGAGTTAATCATGTCTGCATCGTGAAAATTGTATTACAACAGTATTTTGACCAGAATTTGTCCTGAAATGCATCTTTTGGAAATGGATCCATCTGATATGGACGCACTAATATTTTAATACTAGTATTTTTTGGACCAGTCCATCTGGGATCGTATCTCACTGTAATGTCTGTAAATTCAAGTAAAACTCAGAGCTTGCTTGAGAATGCACTGAAAGGAACAGACGTGTTGAGCCACCGGCCACTGAAATGTGAGCCATTTCTTCCCCTTCTTTATCCGTAGTATGGCTCATTAAAATATCTCCCAGTCACAAATGCTAATTTAGCAGCATAGCTTATTTTATCACAACATCGCCAGTTGACAATACAAGATCAGAACAAACACAACAACTGGTCAGTGAGGCTCTTTCTGCAGTCAGGTTCACACATCCGCTGTGTTGGTAAATTAATTATTCCTCTATAGGTAGAGGAGAAAAATCTGAGACTTGCAGTTTACCAAAACTAGTTTTGATAATGCTTTTCTGTCCCAACAAAAGTAAAAAGGAAGGTGATTATCTCTCATTGCAAAGCAATTTGTACAATATTTCATTGGCTCTGAAAACTCTAACCACTCAAACCACACATGTTCAAAGCGAATCACAGGTGTGGAGAAAATGTTAGAAACAGTAAAAAGTTGATTAGACTATTTGTGATGACTAAAAAAGTTCACTGTGTTTGGAAAGAATCTTCTCTGCCATACTGCCTGTTATACTGGGATATCATTTGGTTGGAAATGATTTTAGCACCTGGCATGGTGGAACTGAGAATGAAACATTGGCCGTCCCGGGCAGAACAGGACAGATGGTCACTCTGGCACCAGGTTGAGCGTCCTACAGCATTGGGTTTATCGGTAAATTTAGGATATATGGACACGTCTGTCCAGAGTGTACATACATTAAACCTTAATAACATGGGCTTAGCTCCAGATGGTTGTACTGTATTTCAGTGGAGGCATAGTGGCATCAATATTTTTTCCATTACGTCTATCGAGGAAACCTGAAAAATAAGTTTCTAGTCCTTCAGAGCCTGGATCATAAAGCGACACTAAGGAACTTTTCAACTTTAATAAAACATTTTAATACTTTTTGTGATGATACATCGACTTATAACTAGTTGAATGACCCTCTGTCACGGCCTGAGGGCGTCAGTATTGCTTTTACTTGGACTGAGCAACTGTGAGGAGGGTGGTAGGAACCCTGCACACTAAAAAACTCCAAATGTGCGGACTGCTTTACGGCATGCGTCACATCATGATTATAACATTGTTTATCCACCATTAGATTCATTACCTCGTCGCTATCCGTCCTTCACACAGCCACTGGAAACAAATGTAGGCAAGTTCAGTCTGACAGCATGCCACCGGGAGCAACATTTTACTACGTCACGCGCTAGGCCCCATGGGAACTGTAGTATTCCTTCAGGCAAAACACTACCGCTTTTGTACACTGGCGCCGCCAAAATCAACGAAAACTGAAAGTTCCTTAATGTTGCTTAAAGGTCCAGTGTTTCTTGTCTGTCAGGGTACAGGGTGTCTTTTACTCAGTATTAGTTAGATTCACTTTGGAATGCACATGTATCTTCATTTTGCATCCGACCTCTGTCATTATCTCCCAGAGAATCTGAGCTTCACTGGGTCTTTCTCATGCAGCACAGTTGTTTCCGCTTCCTGTACAGGAAGAGTAGAGGTGACACCAGACTGCTGGGCAGATTGAACCAGACCTGAGACGATATCAGGATACAAAAAACAGCTATTTCATACAGATCTGGTCTAACCCAAAGCAGATTCCCTCCAAACCTCAACACCAGCACTCCCAGTATGGTCACAATAGTATAGAAAGCCCTCTTCTTTGAATGGTCGAGGAACTCTCTGGTAACTCCGTGCTCCCCTGGACCTGGACGAATCAGGGCAAAAAGAACCGAGACGCTGCAGAAGGCGATAATGATTATTGTTGAAATCAGGAGAATTAAACTGACAGTGGAGATGATTTGTTTCAGCAAGATCAAAAAAGCCCCTGAAACACAAATCAGCCACACACAGCTGACAATGACGTTCCTGATCTTGATCCCAGTCTCGTTTCTTAGCCTCAGGTAGGTGACGGGATGGACCACGGCCAGGTAGCGCTCCACACAGGTCAGCACATGGAAAGACATCTGTCCATGCCAGGCAACAGAAAGGATATTCGCCCCAACTGATGTGATGATGACATCCATGCTCCAGAGGCCATAAGTGAAGGCAGCATTCCCAACAACGCCGATCAACTCCATGGTGACCATGTTGTAGGTGAAACAGTCTGAGTGAGTCATGGCTGCCGAGGAAAAGGAGTGCTCCTTCTTCCACTGTCGTGCTCCATGACAGAGGATGACAATACAGAGAGGGAGGAGGATGAAGATGCTGGTAATGTTGCTGGCTACTCGAATAAACAGGCTTGCTGGAAAGATGGAGCAGCTCAATATTTGGGGGAGGGAGACGTTGGAGATGGGAGATGAGTTAAACATCTGGAAGAGAGGAGATAACACGGAAACAGGTGAAAGCAGTCAGTTAAATAATACTTTAGTGGATCAGTCTGGGACTTCCTGTTTATAGTTTTCATATTCCCCAATGTGTTTGAATAGGTTATCTCCATCTGGCTTTCTCACGCAACTGAAATACTTGCTACACGTGGTGGTAAGTAATGAAAGAGTTCTACTTTGTCATTACACCTTTCTAAGGACTAGATGGTGTATCTCACTGTCTGAGATATATTAGGTGGCCACCTGGTGGTGACTCGAGCCACTCTTGGGTTATGTCTCCTCTCCTGGAGACTAGTCGGGTGTCCGGGGAGTTGATGGAAATTCAAATTTGACTTTTTTTGGTCTCCAGTCGGTCTCATGAACGTCTCTATCAGTTGTGCTGATTTCACATGGATTCATTTGTTCAGCAGCGGACCATGGCGACCTATCAGCGATGTTACTATGATCGCTGTAACTTCCGGAGATGTTATGGTCATGTCTCTATTGACTACTGGGCAAATTAGTTTGGAGACATCTCCAACACATCAGCCTCGTTGAGAGTTTACGCCATTTTTTGATCTTCTGACTGATCGGTTATGGCACTTGCGTCAACGTCTCCACCAGTGAGATCAGCCAATATCTGCAGTCACTGGCTTTTTTTTAATGAATTCATTTACATCGTAGTGCTCACAGTCCCATGGAGGAGTTCAACCAACACGTCCACGACCACAAGAAACTGCAATGGTCAGAGCTTTCAGCCGATGCTCAACAAAGCTAAGGGAAGGCAAAGGTGTATCTTATTGAAGTGGGCTACAGAGGTTTTGTGGTGTCGTCCTCCAGCAGGCTGCTAAAAGCTTTTGGAATTCATGGACAGGCCAGTTAGACCAGTCTCTGAAATGGCTAAATTCAGCCGGTGGATCTGAATCAATCCCACAGACCCTGTCTGGGCTAAAAGGTCACCAAAACAATAATATTTGCCCATGTCTCCCCTCACCTGTGTCTCTGTGTTGTGGGCATGGCCTACATAGCCTACTTTTTGGCAGAGCTGCACACCTGAGCTTCGTCACCTGATCCACATCGGCATTAATATTTATTCCTGTTCTTGATCTACAGATCATCTATTTTTCTCATGTGGTATCTCCCTCTTTGGCTCTTGGATTATTGGTTTTTGTGTTAATGTGAAGTTTTGTACTGATCAGCTGTTTCCCTGTGCTCAGGTATCATCCTAAACTCCAGTTTGATCGTCATTCAGCCTCCAGCCTACTCCCAGAGTGGAAGAATTGAGATGGCCTCTTTAAGTTTCCACATGAAATCAAATTGTTCTCAACCACATTTGCAGCTGTGATTTGTTGTTTTGTTGTGTGAAAATATATCAGAAGTTCGATTAGGTTTTTTTTTGTAAATCAGTGATGAAACTAGACATTTTTTTTGGAACAGATCTGACTTGGTAAAATGGATTGACCCTCCATCTGTCTATTTATTTAAGTGTCCCTGAGCAAGACACTGACAGCACTTTGGGGATTCCTCAAGCGGAGACAACACTGCCATATTAATGAAGCCCATTTACCATTTAATTTGATGGATGGATCTAAAACCCACCTCAATACCTATAGATCAAAATTTACCTAAAACAGCCTCAGTCTTCAAGAACTTGTCACAGAACTTAACTTTATGAAATGTTGAAACATTTTCAAGGTAAAAGTAATCATTTTTCAGATGTCTTCACTGCTGTCAAAGCCACTTGTCATGATATTATTAAAGAACACCCACCTTTTCTGAAGTATTCCTCTCTGACCTTCTGTCTGCTGTGTTTGACACTGTTGTCTGTTCCCAGTGAACATGATTTAAAAACAGCTCTTTTGCATGTTGTGAAATCAAAACTGAACTAGGTATTTTCTTTACATGGCTAATTTATACAGGCAAATGTTTCTCCACATCTGCTGGGAGATTCACTCGTCTCTCTCAATGGCACATTTAACTTATCCAAACCATCTCATGCATCAAGCAAAGCCTAATGTGTGGGCCTGACCTGAAAGTGTTGAAGAAAAGATTCATAGTCACTCGATTTTAACCGGAGCTTTCATTGAAAGTTTACAGCACATCATTGTTACTGGCAGTACTTTTCGTCAGAATCTATCAACATCATGCATTCGTTCTTCTAGAAAAGATGGAAATCTTCTAAAGTCCTGGTGCTAGCTTGTGTTTGTTCCAGAAAAGTTTAGCGTTGACACAGCAAAATTTAAATTATGTAGTTTCCATATTGGACCACTAGTAGGTGGTGTTGTTTGTTACTGTAATGAAAACATGCGCGCGCACACACACACACACACACACACACACACACACACACACACACACACACACACACGCACATTAAGAACAATACAATACAATACAAATAGGTACAATACAATTTAGATCTGCATGTACTCTTATCAAGAAAATCAAGAAAACAACCTCCCAAAACTCAACAAATGTTCTACATTTTCACTTGATGGCCAGTTCTATCTTAGAGGACCCGACTAACCTCAAAACTTCAGCAATTCTACCCACGACTCTCGTGAAGGAAAGACATACTGTAGTTTTGATCACTTTGAAGAAGGAAAACTAAAAAATCAGTTGCCAATCCTTCAGAACCTGGATCCCAGGTTGGGTTTCAGTGATTCTGGTTCAGGAATCATACAGGATGTGTTGTAATCATTCAACATTAGTTAGATTCACCTTTAATCAAACTGTATCTTCATTTTGAACCTGACAGTTGTGAATCCCTCCCATAGAATCTGAGCTTCACTGGGTGTTTCTCATACAGCACACTAGTTTCTGCTTCCTGTAAAGGGAGGGTAGAGGTGACACCAGACTGCTGGGCAGACTCATCCAGAGCTGAGATGATATCAGGATACAATAAGCACCTTTTTCATACAGATCTAATCCAATCCAGAGCACATTCCCTGCAAACCTCAACAGCAGCACTCCCAGAATGGTCAGAATAGTGTAGAAAGCCCTCTTCTTTGAATGGTCGAGGAACTCTCTGGTAACTCCGTGCTCCCCTGGACCTGGACGAATCAGGGCAAAAAGAACCGAGACGCTGCAGAAGGCGATAATGATTATTGTTGAAATCAGGAGAATTAAACCCACAGTGGAGACGGTTTGTTTAAGAGTGACCAAACTAGTCCCTAACACAAATCAGCCACACACAGCTGACAGTGACATTCCTGATCCTGATCCCAGTCTTGTTTCTCATCCTCAAGAAGGTGACAGGATGAAACACGGACAGGTAGCGCTCCACACAGGTCAGGACATGGAAAGACAACTGTCCATACCAGATGAAAGCAGCAATGATGGCCCCGACTGATGTGTTGGTTGCATCTTTTCTCCAGAGGTCGTTAGTGAAAGCAACATTCCCAACCACACCGATCAACTCAGTGATGGCCATGTTGTAGGTGAAACAGTCTGAGTGAGTCAGGAAGTGGAGGTGATATGTAAGGACTTCTACTTTGCATCTTTCTGAGGACAATCTAGTGTTACTGGGTTTTTTACTACAATTAATTAATTTCAGAGCTGTGATTGGCCCTCTTGCCTCATAGCAAGAGGGTCCTGTGTTCTGTTCAAATACTGGCCAGGGCCGTTCTTTTCTTTCCTTTTTTTTTCTCTATCAAAACATGTTTATTAATTTTCAATTAATTGAAAATTTCCCTGTTCAGGGACTGCTGTGCTAAAGCACAGCAGCGAAAGTGCGTAAGTGTCTGGCTTGGTCTGCCGCGGCTTCCATAGTTCAGGGTGCACGTGCAGACGTGCACTGCGGAAGTACGATATATCAGTCAATCAATCAATTTATTTTTGTATAGCCCAGTATCACAACAACAGTTGCCTCAGAGGGCTTCAAGATGTTACATTGATTGGTAAAAATAAAAACAGTGAATAAGCATAATATTAATATGTCAAATTCACAGTAACGAGACAGAATGAAGCAACCACCACCTTAGACCCTCACATCCGGCAAGAAAAAACTCCAAAAACCCAGTGGGAAAAGAAGAAATCTTGGGGAGAACCACAGTATGGAGGGATCCCTCTCCCAGGGACGGACAGCTTTGGCAACAGCTAGCATGAGACAATAAGAAGTAAAGCCTAGGACTATGTTGAGTACAGTCCGTTGGACGGTCCAGCACAGGAACTACGGATCCCAGAAGTAGAACTGAAGCCAGTCCGCGGGCAGGACCGACAGGAGTGTCCTCCCGGTTCGGACGGAGCTTGTTCGTAGGCCCTCGTGATAGTGGAGTCAGCAACTGAAACTGGAGAAGACTCCCCCTCGAAGAGGGGGACAGCAGGTGAAAAGCAATGAACGGACTAAACGGACATTCAGACATTAGAGGATAGGGCTCAGTGCACCGTACTTCCCACAGCATTCTAGCTCCTAGGGCAGCTTTGTGAATAGTTTAGTATTTAAACTAGTATTTAGTTAGTATAGTTTAGATAGTTTTGTTTAATTTAGTTTGGTTTAGTTTAGTTTAGTTTAGTTTAGTTTAGTTTAATTTAGTTTGGTTTAGTTTAGTTTAGTTTAGTTTAGTTTAGTTTAGTTAAGTTTAGTTAAGTTTAGTTTAGTTTAGCTAGTTTAGTTAAGTTTAGTTTAGAATCCCTAGCTGACCTGATCATAGGCTGCATCGAAGAGAAACGTCTTGAGCCTAACCTTAAATGTGGAGACTGTGTCTGCCTCTTTGACACCACTTGGAAGCTGGTTCCATAAAAATGGTGCCTGATAGCTAAAGGCTCTTCCACCTAATGTCCATTTAGAGACTCTAGGAGTCACCAGTAACCCTGCATTTTGAGAGCGAAGTGCTCTGATTGGTTGATAAGGCGTTGAAGCATCTTGGAGATAGGTTGGAGCCATCCCATTTAGGATTTTGTAAGTGAGGAGAAGGATTTTAAATCTAACTCTAAACTCGACAGGAAGCCAGTGAAGAGATTTTAGAACGGGAGTAATGTGTTCACGTCTTCTAGTTCCAGTTAATAATCTGGCGGCCGCATTTTGAACCAACTGAAAGTTTTTTAACGCACTTTTTGGGCAGGCTGCAAGAAGGGAGTTGCAGTAGTCCAGTCTAGTGGAAACAAATGCATGGATGAGTTTTTCTGCATCGCTTCGAGGTAGAATGTTTCTTATTTTAGCTATGTTGTGCAAGTGGAAATATGCTGTTTTACAAGCCAGGTTGATGTGTGCTTTAAAGGAGATATCTTGATCAAATAAGACCCCGAGGTTCCTGACAGTAGAGGAGGAGGATACACTGACGTTATCTAAGGTGATAATCTGTTCAGATAGACACTCTCTCAGTTTATGGGGGCCTAGTATAATGACCTCTGTTTTGCCAGGATTAAGACGGAGATAGTTCGTAGTCATCCAGGATTTAATTTCTCTGATACAGTCACTGAGTCTATTTGATTAGTTTGATCAGGTTTCATAGATAAATACAATTGTATGTCATCTGCATAACAATGAAAATTGATATCGTGACTTCTAATTATGTTCCCTAAAGGAAGCATATATAACAGAAATAAAATTGGCCTGAGCACGGACCCTTGAGGAACCCCATAACTGACCTGGGAGCACGGTGAGGACTGTTGGTTAACGTGAACAAATTGGTACCTATTAGATAAATAGGATTTGAACCAGCAGAGGGCTTTTCCTCTGATGCCAACCTCACATTCTAACCTCTGCAGGAGAATATTGTGGTCAATTGTATCAAAAGCGGCACTGAGGTCTAAGAGAACCAGGATTGAGACTAGACCTGCGTCAGCCGCCAATAGCAAGTCATTAGTGACTTTAACTAACGCAGTTTCAGTGCTGTGATAAGCTCTATATCCTGACTGAAATTTCTCAAATAAACTATTGTCCTGCGGCAAAGCTGTTTAACCATGACTTTTTCCAGGACTTCTGAAATAAAAGGCAGATTTGATATTGGTCTGTAGTTGGCTAGAATATCAGGATCAAGATTAGGTTTTTTCAGCAGTGGTTTGATTACTGCGAATTTAAATGACTATGGCACATAGCCAATTTCTAGAGATGTATTTATTATAGTTAAGATCGTATTTAAAATAACTGGAAGAATATCCTTGAAAAGCTTAGTTGGAATTGGATCTAGGAGACAGGTCGAAGTTTTAGAAGACATTACAATCGAAGTAATCTCAGGCCCATTTACTGGTGAGAAACTATCTAGTATTTCAGGTATTTCAGGTGGCGGCAGTGGCTGGTTTCCCTGAGCTTGATCTGAGGATCTGAGGATATAGCACTGTTTACATTCTAAAAATGTATTAAATGACCTCGTTTCGAATTAACTATGGACGTTACCTGCTCATGACACTTGGATTACAGCGGACGAGCAGTATGAAGGAAAATAGGCACGTTTTGTGGACTTTATGGACCTTTCTCTTCCGGGCTCTATCGGTCCCTGTTATATGGAAGTTTGTTGACAACGAAAATCCCCCCGGACCTCCGACTGCATTTGAGACATCAAAAAAGTGCTCCAGAGTGTTGCTCAGCATGAGGGTTAGTAGAAAATGAGGCCAAATTGTTGTTTGGGTGAAATATTATTTTAAAGCACACCCACCTTTTCTGTAGTGTTCCTCTCAGACCTTCCTCATACTGTGCAGGGCACTGCTGTCTGATTCTAGTGAACATGATTTGAAAACAGCTGTTGGGGGTTTTGCATGGTGTAAAATAAAAGCTCTATTACACATTAATTTTACGTGGTTGATTTCTGCAGGCAAATGTTTCTCCATGTCTGCAGGGAAACTCGCTCAGGACTACAATTGCCTCCCTCCTCAGGACATTTAATTTATCCAAACTCTGACAATGCATCTAGCAAAGCTTAACGTGTCATGAAATATATGAAGGTTACATGTAAAGAAAGAACCCATCACTGGATTTTTATTGGAGCTTTAATGGAAAGTATACATCACATCATTATTCGTTATTTTGTAATGAAGCCACAGATACATATACGAGGGTGTACCCAAATGAAACTGGAATTTGGTTGTAACTTTTTATTTCTTACATTTCAAAATAAAACACCACCGTCACCTTCAAAATAATCTCCATTCGCATTAATGCAATGCTCCAGCCATGTTTCCCACTCCACCGGCAAACCCGTGCGTAATTGTGCCTTCAAGAACCTGCTGCGGTTTTTTTTTTTTTGCACCTCCTTTTCATCTGCAAACTGCGTCCCTTCAGCTGCTTCTTCAACTTGGGGAACAAGAAAAGTCACACGGGGCCAGATTCGGTGAATAATTTGGATCGGGGAGGCCAAGCATCCCATTCTCCGTCAGAAACTGCGTGATGCGCAGGGCCGTGTGTGCATCATTTTGCAGAGACCCGGCGGAGCCCCAAATCCTGGCTTATGATCCTCTGGCAGGGACCCCAGGAGACCCCGGTCATATCAGCCACCTCTCCAATGCCCTGCTGTAGATCTTCCATCACAGCTGCTTCAATTTCCCTGACAATTTTGGCTGTGCGGGAGGTGGAGGGGCTTCCTGATGTGGGCTGATCCTCAATGGACATCTGGCCCTTCTTAAACCGCCCGAACCAGACCTGCGGCTTTCCCAGAGCATCATCCTTGTATGCTTGCTGCAACAAGGTGAGCGTTTCTGCTGCTGTTTTTCCAAGCAAAAAGCAAAATTTAATGTTCGCGCGCTGCTCCAGCTGTCCAGTCAATGTGGAGAAATCGCAGAGGGACGCAGCACTCTGTTACTATAAATAGCGCGTGACAGACGTCAGTGTCACTCTGGGATCTTAGATTTTTCACAGATATGCATGAGGCTTACCTGTAGCACATCTGACCGCCAAAAGTCAAAACTCATTATTATTAGTATTTTATGACCGAATTCCGGTTTCTTTTGGGTTCACCCTCGTATGTAAAGGAGAACACGTTATAAACATTGACAGTGGGAGGACACAGACATCTGTACTGACAGACGACAAAACAGGATCCTAAAGGCAAGAAGTTTTTCGCATTTTCACTTTCAAGGCCAGATCTATCTGAATGGACAACACCAACCTCGAACCATCAGCTCTACTAAGATCTAAGATCCCAAACACATGCAAGAAACAGGTTTCACCCTGGAAAAAAATTAAGGTAACATAAATGAAACACCCCACCTAACCACTACCACCATATATACACAAGTTCCACTCTTTATGTATTCTATGTTTTCAGTTGAACTACAATGATAGTCCTCAATCTTTAGCTGCTTACTGATACAGTACAAATGTGTTGTTGTGGAATTCGTGATTTTGTTTGGTCAGTTCTGGTAGGAGGTCGATGATTGACTTTGTTGTCGTGTCATCTGACCTCCGGCCGTGTGTTTTGGACACTTGGGTGAAGAGTGGAGCAGAGCTATCAACCGATCACCACCTGGTGGTGAGTTGGATTTGCTGGCGGAGGAGGAAACTGGACAGACCTGGCAGACCCAAACGTGTTGTGAGGGTCTGCTGGGAACGTCTAGTGGAACCCTCTGTCAACATGGTTTTCAACTCCCACCTCCACTTTTCTCACGTCTCCATTGTCCCCAGCCAGTCTGAGTGGACCATGTTCTCCACCTTCATTGTCGAAGCAGCTGCCCGGAGCTGTGGTCGTAAAGTCTCCGGTACCTGTCGTGGCGGCAACCCCTGAACCTGGTGGTGGACACCGGAATTAAGGGATGGTGTCAAGCTGAACAAGGAGTTCTATTGAGCCTTGATGGCTTGTGGGACTCCAGAAACAACACACAGGTACTGGTAGGCCAAGCAGACTGCAGCCCAAGTGGTTGTGGAGGCAAAAACTTGGGTCTGGGAGGAGTTCGGGGAGGCCATGGAGGAGGACTACCGGTCGGCCTCGAAGAAGTTCTGGCAAACCGTCCGGCGCCTCAGGAGGGGAAAGCAGGTCTCCACTAACACTGTTTACAGTTGAGGTGGGGAGCTGCTGACCTCAACTGGGGATATTATAGGACGGTAGAAGAAAAACTTTGAGGTCCTCCTCAATCCCATCGCCACGTCTTCCGTGGAGGAAGCAGAGGCTGAGGTCTCGGAGGCGGACTCGTCCAGCCGAAGTCACCGAGGTGGTTAGCAAGCTTCTCAGTGGCAAGGCACTGGGGGAGGATGAGATTCACCCTGAGTTCCTTGAGTCTCTGGATGTGCAGGGACTGTCTTGTTTGACAAATCTCTGCAACATCGCGTGGCGGTCGGGGACAGTGCCTCTGGATTGGCAGACCAGGGTGATGGTTCCCCTTTCAAAAAAGGGGGACTGGGGGGTGTGCTCCAACTATAGGGGGATCACACTCCTCAGCCTCCCTGGGAAAGTCTATTCCAGGGTACTGGAGTGGAGGGTTCAACCGATAGTCAAACCTCGGATTCAGGAGGAACAATGCGGTTTTCATCCTGGTCGTGGATCACTGGACCAGGTCTATACCCTCCATAGGGTGCTCGAGGGTTCGTGGGAGTTCGCCCAACCAGTTCGCATGTCTTTTGTGGACTTGGAGAAGGCGTTCGACCGTGTCCCTCGTGGTGTCTTGTGGGGGTTGCTTCGGGAATACGGAGTCTGGGGCCCTTTGTTAAGAGCCGTCTGGTCTCTCTATGACCGGAGTAGGAGTCTGGTCCGCATTGCCGGCAGTAAGTCGGACCTGTTCCAGGTGCATGTTGGACTCCAGCAGGGCCACCCTTTGTCACCGGTTCTGTTCAAAATCTTTATGGACAGAATTTCTAGGTGCAACCAGGGGCCGGAGGGGGTCCGGTTTGGGAACCACAGGATTTCATCTTTGCTTTTTACAAATGATGTCCTGTTGGCTTCATTGAACCCGGACCTGCAGCATACACTGGGGTGGTTTGCAGTCAAGTGTGAAGCAACAGGGATGAGGATCAACACCTCCAAATCCAAGGCCATGGTCCTCGACAGGAAGAAGGTGGCTTCCCCCTTCAGATCAGTGGAGAGATTCTGGCCCCGGTGGCGGAGTTTAGAGGGGCTGTATCATGCTTTTTTAGCTAGTCCAAACCCTATTATAGGCATTAACATGGTAATAGTTTATTTTTGGCGCTAAGGAAAAGTCATTTTGTGTGAAATAAAAGACTTTCTGGGGCTAATTCTGAATCCCGGAAGAGAAAACGCTCTGTTTCACTGAAAATCACGCCTCTCCCCCTGGGGACTTTGACTGACAGCGTACTTCAACCAGTCGGAGCTTCAAAACAAATAGGTCATGCGTCAGTCTCTCTAAGGGTAGGCTTTAGCTCTTCTCTACATGCAAAGACGCGCGAAAACATCTTTTCCTGTTATAAACTCACCAAGCGCAGACTCTTGCTCTTCCCTGATTGTTGCTTTCAGATGATGGTTAAAGTGTATCTCTGTAATCGGAGATACAAAAACTAACTATATAACAAGGTTAAAACATACAAAAAGTGAATTTTGCATGATACAGCCCCTTTAAGTATCTTGGGGTCTTGTTCTCCAGTGGGGACGGATGGGGTATGAGATTGACAGGCGGATTGGTGCAGCGTCTGCAGTGACGCGGTCGTTGTATCAGTCTGTTGTGGTGAAGAAGGAGCTGAGTCGAAAGGCGAAGCTCTCAATTTACTGGTCAATCTATGTTCCCACCCTCACCTATGGTCATGAGCTTTGGGTCATGACCAAAAGGACAAGATCCCGGATACAAGTGGCTGAAATGAGCTTCCTCTGTAGGGTGGCAGGGCGCTCCCTTAGAGATAGGGTTAGGAGCTCAGTCACCAGGGAGGAGCTTGGAGTAGAACCGCTACTCCTCCACATTGAGAGGAGCTAGCTGAGGTTACTCCGGCACTGTTTTAGGATGCCTCATGGATGCCCCCCTGGGGAGGTGTTCTGGGCATGTCCCACCGGGAGGAGACCCCGGGGAAGACCTCGGACACACTGGAGAGACTATGTCGCTTGGCTGGCCTGGGAACGCCTTCGGATCCTCCCGGAAGAGCTGGAGGAAGTGTCTGGGGACAGGGAAGTCTGGGCATCTCTGCTGAGACTGCTGCCCGGTCCCAGACAAGCGGTGGAAAACAGATGGATGGATGGAGTTCTGGCTGCTTCATTCTCGTCTGTCATGGGCCTCATCTGTTCACCGCCTATTCCTCCTCACCTTTTCTTTCTCAGTAGGAATTACAGTTTTATTTTTTTTTAGGTAGTAGGTGAGGAGACGTACGATCTTCACCATGTTCTTGTAAAAGTCAGCTTCACTTGAGTGAACTGTTTAAGAGTAAAAATATTAATTGAGAGTGGTTTAGATGGAGTTATTTTCATCACTTTGATTTTGAGAAAGTGAAAAAAAATGTGTTTTAGATCTGACGTTGAGTCTCAATGTTTGGTTCAAGATGAGCATCTGTTAAATTCACCTTGCAATGTAATGAAACTATTTTTGTTTGTGACGATCTGTAAGAGAATCAGCATTTCACTGGGTGTCTCTCCTGCAGCTCAACAGTTTTCCCCTCTTGTGCAGGAAAAGCAGAGGTAACACCAGACTGCTGAACAGACCCAACAAGACTTGAAGTGCTGCCACCTTACAATCAACACGTCCGTCAGACAGAAATATTCCAATCCAGAGCAGATTCCCTGCAAGCCTCAGCACCAGCACTCCCAGTATGCTCACGATGGTGTAGAAAGCCCTCTTCTTTGATTGGTCAACAAGCTCCCTGTTCCCTCCCTGCTCCCCTGGACCTGGGCGAACCAGAACACAGAGAACCGAAATGCTGCAGAAGAAGATGATCATTAAAACTGAAATCAGTAGGACTGAATCCAAAATAACAATGATTTGGTCTAGCATCAGCAGACAAGTCCCTAAAACACACAACAGCCACACACAGCCGATGCTGAAGTTCCTGATCCTGATCCCACTCTCGTTCCTCAGCCTCAGGTAGGTGACGGGGTGAACCACCGCCAGGTAGCGCTCCACGCAGGTCAGCGCGTGGAACGACAGTTGTCCGAACCAGGTGAAAACAAACATTAACATTCCAGACAACAATGCACTTAAATCACGTGTGAAGACGCTAAGAATGGAGCTGGCACAGCCGACCACACCCATCAGCTCCATGACGGCCATGTGGTAAGTGAAGCAGTCCGAATGGCTCATGGTAGCTGAGGGGGAGGAGGAGCGCTTCTTCCAGTGCTGGACGCCATCGCGGAGGACGGTGGTGCAGAGTGGGAGGAGCACGATGATGTTGACTATCCCGAAGGCTATTGTCATGGTGTTCTGCGGCGAGGACATGAAGCAGCTGAAGATTGAATTGAAGGCGACATCAAAGGGGGTGGAGAAGTTTGACGCCATATCTGAAAGATTGATAAAGGCATTATACTGAAGATTAAAATTTTACTATGTTTAATGGCTAGCGTCCGTTCAAATCTGGGCAAAAGAGTCTTTATCCATGGGGTTTGCATGTAGCCTATTCTCTCTGCGTTTTCTCCCAAACAGCTACACACAAAAAAAAAAAAAAAAATCTGCAATCTGCCCCGCCCTTCCCCAGTGATCCTACCTTTAAAAATTTGGGTATATTAGATTGATGGATTGATGGGATAGTCAATGTATCTGAGTCTCATTGTCATGAAAATTTGGGTTATGATAAACATCTAAAGATTTTTCCTGGATCCATCCATCCATCCATCTTCCACCGGTTATCTGAGACCGGGTTGCGGGGGCAGCAGTCTCAGCAGAGATGCCCAGGCTTCCCTGTCCCCAGGCACTTCCTTGTTCAGTTTCATGCCATTTTATTTTCATGACAAAATCTTGTCAGTTCCTGAATAATTTTATTGTAGAATATCATTGTTAGCAAAGATTCTATTTTTGTATTAAACGGTTTCAAATTCAAGACAGTTTTTTTGTAATGTCTTCCAGTCAAATTATTTTGGTTCCTATCTATGATTTTATGAATCATAGTTGTGCTCCTGAGCCCACATGAGTGTTATGCATAAGGACATTGTCACAAATATTTGAGTACATCAGCCTCCATTTGAGGGTATAAATGCATATATATAAGAACAATTAAACAGTCTTTTCTGGACAGTTTTATCTTTATAAAGAGATACTCTTCATAAAAACTGACTGACTCAACAAATCAGTCAAAACAAAAGATTCAATTCACACAAATTTATAGGTCTTAACTGAAATGTGGCTGTGATGTAGATTTGGCCGTACCACAAACTGATTTGCCTGGTTTTAGGTTTCAAGTTAACCATTTGTTCCATCACACAGGTGTAACTTTCAGATAAACCAGTTGACATCAACGTTTATTAGGCTACATGTCTGACATCTTGGTTGCTTTGATGTGTAAATCAAAATATCTACAAAAATGACAAACATTCAAGCATTTTTTTGAGACTGTCCTATAAAAATAAATTATTTAACATGACCTGATGATGGTTTGACCTTTCAAAATAAACAAGCACACATGGATCTCGAGCGTTACTTCAGTATTAAAGAATGCTACAGCTGAGTACAGCAGTGTAAGTTAAGCATATACAATGGATTTTTTCTTTAACTGTGGATATTTGTGAAGCACAGTTGGACTTAGAGGACATGCTAACATCCCACATTAAAATTGAACACATTTATTTGTTTTAGTGCATCCATGATATGTTTCATACAAACTAACACTGTAACAAAAGAAAAAATCAGAAAACAGGTGTGTATAAAACACTGGAAATGGAAGTGCTCAAAGCGGTAGGCTAAAGTTTTTAACATTGGCTGTTGTGGCAACAGTTTTGGTAGGTGGGGGTTAATCTGACTGACAGCTGTGTTCTCATTAAGACTTCGGCTGTCTGTACAGTCTGGCTGCCTCAGCAGCATTATGACCTGCCTCTAGATTTAGTTTGTTCATGACCACAAGGCAGAGCTGGTGAAGATCTGGATCACAGACAAAGTCAGTTTTCCAAAGAACGATGTCCTCTCTCAAGACAATGTTTCCTCTGTCGTCCTGTGCTCGGTAAAGTTCTGGTACATGATACAGAGGAAAGGTTTTCCATGGAAGGGATCGTATCTTTTAGTGCCTGGCTGGATCCCGGTGTTCCACACTGTCATCACGACGTTCAGCTCCTTCTGTGAAATAAAAAAGACACAAGACATCGGTCAGTAAAAGTGAATATGTGAGTAAATGAAAGTGACTTAGTGAGCATGTGAGTGAGTTAATGAAAGGAGATGTTACAGCAGAACTGGACATGAGATTCAAACTACTACTATTTTCTTTCTCACCATTATCAGTGTTCTGTGCATGCCACTTGGTTTTGTGTGTGTGTGTGTGTACATGTATGTGCATATATGAGTCATTTGGTGCAGGTCTACCAGGTGTGAATGGGTGTGTTTGTGTTTTGAGCTGTTCTTATATTATCTTTTGTTTATCTTTCACTATAAAACTTGAAAATCAATAAAAGTATTGGGGGGAAAAAATGAAACAAAGCAGAACTGAATGAGACCCTTGTCAACCACATCCCCACTTAAGTTTTACACTGATTAGAACTCCTGCAACAGGTTTCTCCAGCAGTCTGCTTGCTGTCTTTGATTTTGTCGCCATCTGCTTTAAATTCACTGCTCGACTATTTTTCTCACAAGTCACATGTCTGTCTGCATGAAGCAGCATGGAAAAGCTTACCTGGTGAATTTGTTGAGGTTGCTGCAGTTCTTTGAGCTGCTCCAGAACACAGACACAGTCTGGGTCAGACACTAGAAAACACACAGGTCCTGCATTAGGAGGCTAAATATCGCAGTTCCACTGTGCAAATGCTGGACAGACAGTTATTTGATTTGCGTGCATCATATAAGTTATTCAGAAATGAGTAACAGTACAAAAAACTCATAAACAGGCTGAACTCACCTCTGTCTGTGGTCCGTGGCAGCGGAGCGTCGCTGTCTGGTGAAAGACTGGGACTCCCGGTTCACCGTATTGTCGTTTTGTCGAGACAACGTGGAAAAATAAGTCGACTTCTCGATAAACCACTGAAATTAACTCGTCATCACGGCAAAGCGGAGGAAATTTAAAAAAAAGTATTTGATCATGTCCTTGTAGGGCTTCCGTACTTTTTTCTTCTTCTTCTTCTTGGAGCGACCTGGCGCACTTCCGTTGTGGATTGAATTTGCAGCATTTTTCTCTTGCAAGTGTTTTCTGTGTTTGCAGCGTTTTTTTCTCTTGCAGCGTTTTTTTTGGTAGAGCGGGTCATCTTATAACCGGAATGTTGGCGTTTCGATCCCCGTTCCCGCAGGTGTAAAACTGTCGTTGTGTCCTTGGGCAAGACACTTCATCCACCTTGCCAAAGTATTAAAGTTGTGAGAGTGAATGGTTGGTGGTGGTCGGAGGGGCCGATGGTGCAGATTGGCAGCCTCGCTTCTGTCAGTCTGCCCCAGGGCAGTGTCCAGAAAAGTGCTATATAAAACCAATGCATTATTATTAAGTGTTTTTTTTCTTGCATGTGTTTTTTTTTTTCTTGCATTTGTTTTCTGTGATTGCAGCATTTGTCTCTTGCAGGTGTTTTCTGTGTTTTGCAGTGTTTTTTTCTCTTGCAGCATTTTTTTCTTGCATTTCTTTCTTGCATGTGTTTCCTGTGTTTGCAGCGCGTTTGCACCTGTCGACCACCGTAGGTAAATAAAAGTATGTGTAACCAAACTTGTTTGATCACAGTAAATAAATTGTACATAAGATTGGCTTTTTTTAAAGTGCATTAGTAGGATATTTTTATCAGTGCAGGCAGCTCCAGAGCTGCAGGATTTTTGCTTTTTATAACTATTCGACTGACTTCAAATTAAAGCAAATCAGCTGTCTGAGCACCAGAGAAATGAAGATGAAATTGCTTTTGGACTTCCAGAGCTCCATGCTGGCCCCTACCTGATGGTGAATGCTTTTGTATCTTGAAGAAACAAACCATCATTCAATAAAATAAATGTAGATATGAATCTCGCCACAAGTTTTAAATACTTTAAAAAGCCTGGTCCAGGTTGTTGTTCCAGCATACACACATCTTCATGACTTCTGACAATCATTTAAAGTCTGATTTGCCCCGAAATATCAATAAAAACCAACAATAGGTAAAAATATAAATACAGACCGTAAATTTTGTTGATGTTTGTTTCTAATCTTGTGTCTTTTTCCTCGGTGAAGACCTCTAACAACTGCTGCTCCAGTTAAACTGCAGTGTCTCCACCTTGGCCTGTCCAACGTCAATTCAAATCGTCCTCATTTGCATCAGACGGCACATCAATCACTGACTGACCAATGATTGATGGAACACTGACTCCGGCTACACAAACAAAGCCACTCTGACCACGGATGTTAATTTCTAATCATTCGGTCATTCAGAATACATCAAGTAGGATTACCTAAATTATCTCTCTTATTACTGATGGCAAATATGAAGTATTTACAAAATTTGAAATATATAAGTATAAAGTTCTACTTCGTGTGGTGCTTAGCCCACCTACGGGCTTCGCGATTGGTACCCTTCCTTGGCGTCAGCCAGACACTGAGAAGATCAAACGAGCTACTGTGCCAATCATGCCCACACCCCCCCTCCAAGGGGATATAATCCGGCTGCTCTGTCCGCTCTCCCTTCTTTCTTCTCAGCCTGAGTTGAAGCAAAGACAAAGATAAGGACAAAGAAAAGAAAATACAAAAATGGACAAGCCGGCCCGATCTCTGTTGCCTTCCGGCGTTGGGCCTTTCTCCTGCCGCGGCTGCGGCACTCCACTGCTACAAGAAGACCGGCACAAGCGCTGCTTCACCTGCCTCGGCTGGCAGCATCAGAGTCAGCGCACTTCCTGCCCAGCCTGCCTCGCTCTCCTGCTCAAAGAAACCTAGCGCCGAGCTACCTTCATGGGCGCCGTCTCACCGGCTTCCGCAACTGACAAGACCGGCAATTACTTCGCCGCTACTCCTGCCGCCTTCACCGACTGGGTCGATACGGGCGGCGATCCGCAGAGCTGCCGTGATTCCTCCAGCTCCGAGAGGTCTAAGTGGCATGATGACTCTGTGTCGACTGTCTCCAGAGCCAGTCGTCACAGAACACGCTGTGAACCTGTGGAAAATCTCAGCGTTATTCACAGCCGCTGCAGACAGCACCGAGCTGGCACTCCCACCGCAGCCTCTTGAGCCGGCGCCGCGTGACTTCACACTCGGGCTGTCGACCCAGGCCAGGTCCCGGACTGTGGTGCTGTGTCCTACAGTGCCATCATTCCAAAACAACATCCAGTGAGACTGGGGTACGCCCGTCACCGCCAAGGGGCCGGTGAAAGGCTACCGTGAGTACTGCTGTGTGGATGGCTGGCCCTGTGTCACCGGAGTCCGGGTCATCGAGGACCCCGTGAGGCTCTGCCTGTTACCCACTTCCACCCCCTGGCCCGGAGGTAGTAAGCCCATGCTGCCCTCTGAGAGAGACAGGCGCATGGCTTCCTTTCTGGATCGTAGTTATGCTAATGGAAATTAAGTGTTTGCGTTAGCTAACAATATGACATTTCTCCTGGGCTCCATTGATAAACTCTGTCACGAGCGGTCAGAGTTGTCACCAGAGGACATCGTGGAGGTCCAGAACACAGCTGAAGTCCTGATGAGGACGTGCTGGGCCATTCCGATCGATGGAGGGCCATGGCCAGTGCCCAGCTCAGTATGAGACACCTGTGGCTTGGCCTCTCCTCCCTCGCAGAACGGGACCAGAAGGGTATTTTGGGCCTGCCCCTCTCCACTGCTTCCCTCTTCGGTCCTGATATCCAGGTCATCATCAACTGCCTGGAGGCGGCTTCCAGAGGCTAGCAGCAGCTCGCCCCTCATCTCCAGCCCCGCCACAGTCAGACTCAAGGCCACCTGCCTGCTAGCACAGCTGGACCGCTTCTCTGTTCTCCTGGGCTGATCCCGGGCATGATTGGCACGGTAGCTCGTTTGATCTTCTCAGTGTCTGGGTGGCATCAAGTAAGGGTACCAATAGCGAAGGCCGTAGGTGGGCACACACGCAGTCTGTAGTTACGTCTAGTAACTATAACCTCATCCAGAGGTGTTAAATTCTGAAAACAGTGATGTGATTAATATAGAGTCATATTATTGATGACAGGTATAGAAAATAAGTTGATTTAAAGGTGCATTAATGAGTTTGCACACTTTATGTGAAACAACGGCCCCTGCAGGCCTTGGACGTAACTGCAGTTTAGTGAAACACTCGTGCCTGTGCTCGTGCACGAACAGGGGAACTCCTTCCTCGCTCTTTTAGTAACCCTCGAGTAAAATTTAAGTTTCTTTTGCCTGGTGGAGTCTGTGCTGGAGTTGTGGCAGTGCCAGAAGCCAGTCTTTTCTTACTTTCTGGAAGATCCATCCTCAATACTGCTTAGTTGTTGCTTGCTAAGCATCTGGCGGAGTAATGATGGACAAAACGAAACCTAGGGAAATCAGGTCAGCGGGAACACGCATTACATCACATCATCTCAAATTCTCCCCAAAAAAATTCTGGTGCCAGACCGGCACTGTAACTTTCAAGTGACAATTCAGTGCTGTTAGCGATACTTACAATAAATATGTCAAGGCACATTGTACACATCATTGAATATTTGTAACATATTTATGGTGGAAAATAAGTATTTCTAAAGTTGAAAAACTCCTTAATGCACCTTTTGTCATGGGTGCGAGGTGGAAGGACCCAGGCGCAGGCAGCCGGCAGAGTTGAAAAGGGTCTTTTATTTCCAAAAACTTAGGAGGTCAGGAAACCAGGAACTCAAAAACACAGCAGGTGCAGGCCAGGACAAGCGAACACACGGACAGACCCACAAGGAGCCGACAAGACACACCAGGACAGCAGGGCTTATAAAAGGGGCAGGACAGGTGCAGCACATTAGGGAGTTAACGAGACAGAGACCAGACAAGAGAACAAGAGGAGCAGGCAGGTGACCAGGCAGGAGAACATGAGGGCACAGGGTGTGACACCTTTAAGCTTCACTACATGATTTTTCACTGTTAAAAACACTGAAACAATTTGTGTCGGACAGAAATTACATCAATATTTACTTCTTTATGTTCTTCATACATTTTTTGATGATGGCCTCAAAGCAACCAACATTTTCTCTTGAAATCACTTCTGATAATTTCTTTGTACATCTGTTGTGAAAACAAGCAGCTTTACTTTGGTGATGATTCCCCTGGAGTTGGTTTGCATGTTAAGTGACATCTGCTTGAGATTTGTATGACATTGAAATGATAAACATGCAAATGAAAAACATCTTAATATGGTACCGGTATCAGAGGCCATAAAAGAAGAACAGCAACTGCTGATTGAAAGTAGACTGATATGCTCCATTCTTATATTTGACTAATTTCCAGAATTTTTAGAAAAAGAAACTGAGAATGATTCTCGAGTCATTTGAGACATCAGCTGCAAATACGAGATTATTTAATGTGGAAAAAAGTCATCCAAATTCTTTCGTTTTGTTGAAAAGGGTTAGGGTTAACCAGCTCCATGACTTTCAAGAGGAAAAACCTCTGCAGGCCTTTTAAGATCTTTTGGTAACTGAAGCCGTTCACAGTGTGACATGGCTCAGTGAGATGAGCTCTGGTGTCACAAAACACGGCAGACATGAGCAGAAGTTCAGTAAGACACTCCACTGTTCAAGCAGCCATAATGTTAACTGGTAACTGGGTTGAATGTGATGTTGAACTTAAGCAGATTTACCTATTTTTTTATTGTTGTTTTCATTACATCAGTACTGATTTTATTTTAGAAAATCTGTCACTGAAAATCTTTCTTACCTGCAGCACACAAATTTTCTTTCCTTCTGCAGAAAAAGCAGCAGCAGCACGAGGCTGCTGGGCATATTGAACCAGATTTCATATGTCACTGAATCACAGGAGGTATTGCTTCCCGACATATGCTGTACACTCCAAACCACATTCCAGGAAAACCTCACGACCAGAATGCCGAGTATGGCTACAATGTGGCAGGAAGCCCCAGAGAGAACCGAGAGGCTGCACAAGGAGATGACGGAAAGACTCGAAACTGACAGGAACAAATCCAATATGTAGAAATTTTTCATCAACACCAAGGCAACCCCCACCAGGCTGAGAAGCCATGCACAACCAAAGGTAGCGTTCCTCATCAGGCCCATCTTGCCCCTCAGGCCCAAGTAGGTGATTGGGATGAGCCACGGCAAGGTGGTGCTCCACACAGGTTAGGAGGTAAGGTAAGGTACTTTATTTGTCATTATACAGTGAATGTACAATGAAACTCTTCCTCTGCATTTAACCCATCCTTCGATGCCGCTGAAGCATTCCGTAAGGAGCAGTGGGCAGCTGCGGGGATCACCCAGGGACCTATCTCCAGATGTAGAGTCAGGCTAATGGTCAGAATCACCTGACTGGAGGATTGACCTATCATACATGTTATCGGTTGATGGGGAAAACTGGAGATCCCGGAGGAAACCCATCCAGAAAAGTCAAAGAACATGTAAACTCCACACAGTAAGGCCGGCACGGTCCGGGGATCAAACCTGTGACAATCTTGCTGTGAGGCAAGAGCGCTAACCACTCACCCACCGTGCTGATGGAAGTACATCTCTCCAAACCAGGGGACACAAACTAGATGGAATCCTACTAAGAACACAGCTTCATCGTTGGTATAAACTGCAAACAGGAAGACGACGAACCCCGAGATCCCCACCAGCTCCATCGAGGCCATGGGGCAGAGGAAACATTCCGAGTGGCTCATGCTCACCGCTGCCGACGACGAGGGAGACCACTTCATCCATTGACACACACCTCAATGGAGGATGTAGATGCAAAGTGGGAGGAGGAAGACGTCAGCGATGACGCAACTGGTAAAGATGTGAGAGTATGGCTCAGTCAAGTTGCAAAGGAACTGTGAGTGAACGGATGGGTTGGAAGGAAGGGAGCCATAGGAGGAGGAGCAGTTCGCCCACATCTGTGGAAGAAAGAATGGCTTCCAGTGAGACAAAATGACACTTAAAAGTGTTAATTATGCTGTCCAAAGTGGGACTTTCTGTCAATTCTAATACATTTTGGTGCTATTTTCAGTGTTACTCAGTGGATTGAATCTAAAACGAGTAGTTTGAAGAACACCTGTCCCGGGTTCCAGGAGTGTTGCCGTTGGCCTCTCTACACAAAGTTCCAGTCATACCCAGTGGACAAATCTCACACACCTTTTTATTGACCTATGTCTGTCTTGGTGGCTTGATTTATTTGATTCTGTATCACCAGCTCAAGCTGGTGTGGTGTGAGGGAGGTTTGATATTTCAGCAACAGGGTTGGTGTCTGTCTCAAGAGAATCTCAATCTCTTTCTGCAGCAAGAGAGAAAAATACTGTTCTAACCATAAAAGGTTCTCAATTGTATCATATTGGACACCTTATCAGCCAAACATGACAAGAGGGGGAGCAGAAACAACAGTTTTTGGCTTAACATTAGCTCCTCCTAGTATACGGACATGGAAATGGAAGCATCACTGACTCGACCATGATCATGAGCTCCACACACAGCACATAAATTTTACACATCATGGTTTTCTGATAAAATAGGTTTATTTTTCCTCAAAAACTAAGTTTGATTGTGTGAATTCTTAAAGAACCGAATCCTTTCATGTTGATGTTTAATGTCAACAGTTGCTTTCATCGGTCCGATATTGAAAAAGAATCAGATTTCTTACTCCGACATGATGCTGTTGCACGCCGTAATGGAAACACTGACCTCCCGATGAGTGTGCATCTCCGATCTCCCTCCGTCTGTGCATCCCGTGTCGACTCCTTGCTTCCAGTGCTGTGTTCAGCCTGTATATTTCACACCGCTCCGCCTCTCCGTGTGTCTCAAAGTTCAATTCAAATGCCGTTGTTGATTTGCATCGAATTAAACAATTTGACAATGACAGACTACCAAAAAAAAAAAAAAAAAAAAAAAAAAAACCGTCAGAATGAATCAAATCTGTCGAATTAATCCTGCGAGGTTATTTGTGAATCACAAGGACAAAGTAGAAAGAGAGAAACAGCCTTACAGAACAATCCATTCTAAATTTCAGCCAATTTGATTCAATGCAGTAACCACAAAGATATTTGAAAAAATTCCAAAGAAATCAAACCGAAAAAAAGTAAATCAAATTTTTTTTTCAATGATATTTGTAAAATTGCTTGTTTGTGTGATTTATTTCACCTGAGTTGTGGGTGCAAATTTTTTCGTCACAAGCTGGAAACTGGTTTGAATCAGTTATGATTGAAGTTGCACTTATTGGGACGAGCTCAAATAGTCCAGTTATCTGGTTTTGTTTTGTCTTCGCTGCTTGATTAAGGAATAGACGAACAACAGTATACTAGTCTGGATCATTTATAACTTTAATACAGATTAGTTGTACAAGCGTATCTGGATTTCTTTTAACCAGGGCTGAGAGAGTTAATCACATTAATCATGATGAATGAATGCAAGTCTTTTTTTATTTATTTTTTTTTACATCACTGTTGGAGCCCAGGACTTCCGTCCGGCCGACTCCACCCGGTTCATTGATTCTATGCTTGGTATAAAGAATGCCAAAATGAATGACTTCATATTATTACCATTTATTTAAGTCTAGCCAAATGTAATGCTCAGCGCTGGACCTTTACAGAGAAAGATACGCAGTATTTCGCCCTGAAAGGATCCTGATTGTTGATGAAACAGAGCTTTCATTCCATGTTCTTCTGGGCTGGGCCCCGACAGATAGGTTGGACTTTGTTCACAATCGGACAATTTGAGATTGATGTCAGCTGCCAACCAAGAGCTGACATCCTTATCAAGTATGTTTGAAAAACTAGTGTGTGTGTGTGTGTGTTAGTGTCTCTGGAACATGTGGGTATGTTAGCAGAACATCTTATAACCTTGGTGTACTTGTCTCAGGAATGGCCTAATATGCAGTAAATACAATTATTCCAGGGTAGTAGTGCTAATTAAAGTATATACCTAACATCACAATTAATCACACAATTACAGTTTGGGCTTTTTTTTTTCAGTATGAAAACCTTATTTTTTTCATGGACCTTGTGTTAAGTTGTCTATATGGCACTTTTGTTTTGAAAGAAAATCCAATAAGGTCAAACAGGAAATTCTTTCTCTGCATTCGATCCCCAAACAAGACACTTTAGAAATTATTGTCACTCCAAGCTGCAATGCTGAGGTTTCAACAATTAAAGCTCGTGTCCGGAGTTTTGAACGAGAGAGGCTTTTTTTTAATCCAAAGTCTGGAGGTTCCCCCTCCCTCTGCTTTCATGAGCGACCAAGCCACGCCCCTTTAATTGTGCATGCGAGTTATCTGTCGGGTGAAAATGAGAGCCTCCGAGTCCTACAGCATCCTCCATGTTCAGCTGTTTACGGTGAATGTTCAGCAGACAGTGGATATATCCGAGGTGAGCGCGGCGGCTTCTGTGGAAGCCGTGAACTCTCCTCTGCTGGGCGAGCGGCCGTGCTCTCTGGCTGCGACGCTGTGTGCACACTTTGATTGACAACACGAGAATGCGGAAGCTCGAACTCTATTGGCTGATGCTGACCGGCGCTTTTTCGGATAACATGGGGGTCTATGAGACGAAGGCGGGGCTCATAAATAAATTTTTATATTGCTTTATGCTAATATTATATTGTAGTATTGAACCAGACTGACACATTTAAGCTCTGTTGAAAAATGATACATACGTTGGAAACGAACGGAAACTCCGGACACGAGCTTTAATTCAAATTGAACTGATGAATGCTTAACACTATGGGCTGAAAACTGCCTTGAAAAGCAAAACAATATCCTGAACTGCAGGCTGCCATATTGAAAAAACAGCAACTGTGAGAGCTCTACTCTTCTAAATCACCTCACTGGATGCTGCTCCTATGACACTCTAATTTCCCAGCCCTTTGCAGAAACAGCAGTGGGAGCACCAGGTTGCTTGGCAGATAAAACCAGGCTGTACAAGATGTCATCACACAGTTGGTGATTTCTGTGGACAGAGAAAAGACATTCCAGATCACTTCTCCTGTAAACCTCAACAAAAGCACTCCCAGTATGGCCACGATGGTGTAGAACGCCCTCCGCTTTGATTGGTTCTGCCTCTCCTTGTTCCCACCCCTTTCCCCTGGACCCGTACGAATCAGAACACAGAGAACTGACAGGCTGCAGAAGGCCACGACGGTTGCTGAGAAAAGTGCAAAACACAAGTCCACCATTTTGGGGTAATCTACGTTATCTAGAGCCACCTCAATGCAGCAACACAGCCACACACAAGCAATGGTGGCGTTCCTGATCAGGATCCCCTTCTCGTTTTTCAGGCTCAGGTAGGTGACGGGATGAACCACAGCCAGGTATCGCTCCACACAGGTGAGGATGTGGAAAAACACCTGTCCCAGCCAGGAAATAGAGAGAACATCGGCCGCTGTCAAGATCTGCAGATCCTCACTGAAAATAGCCCAAAAGGTGAGGATGCTCCCCAACATGTTGATGATCTCCATGGCGACCATGTGGTAGGTGAAGCAGTCGGTGTGACTCATCTTTGCTGGTGAGGAGGTGGAGTGCTTTCGCTTCCACTGCTGGAGGCCATGATGGAGGATGACGATGCAGAGAGGGAGGAGGAGGAGGATGTTGATGATGATGTACGCTGCAAAGATGAAGGCACTCGGTCTGGTGAAGAAGCAATTGATGAGTGATATGTGGTTGGAAAGTTGAGGATGGGGGTTGGTAATTGAAGAGGAGTTGTTGGTGGCCATTTCTGAAAGGTGCAAAAACATGGGATCATTAAATGTATGAATACATGTAGATGCATCACTTTGTCCTAAATAAAAATGAATCGCTGAAGCATTCCTGAGCTGTGGAAAACTGCTTATGTCCTCCCTTTGTTAGAAGGAGGTGGTCCCTCAGTATTGAGTAATTACAGACCTATCTCAAAGGTCTTTATCTTGGCCAAAGTCCTCGAAAAACTCCTGAATGAGTAGGTCAAGGCTTACCTGAACCAAAATATTTTATTCCCCCTGCAATCTGGTTTCAGGAAACACTATAGTACCATAACTGCGACAGCTAAGGTGTTTAACAACATTATGGAAGCCTTAGATGCAAAAAAATACTGTGCTGCACTTTTTATCGACCTTTCTAAGGCTTTCGACACAGTGAAACACAGCAATTTTTGTCAGCGACTGTCTAACATTAGGATGTCAGACCATGCTGTTGGAGACGCCTTCTCTTATACATAGAAATAAAGATGGTTATCCCGAGGGAAATCAATAACCAGAGTGTTTGAATTCTGAGAGCCGCTGCAAACATATGTCTCAGAAAAGAAATCACCACTGGCAGCACATTTCAGTGACGAAGAATGGGTAACAAAACTGGCTTACCTGTGCGACAAATTAAACCTGCTCAATGAACTCAATCTGTCACTTCATGGAAAAATGACAACTGTCTTCAAGTTAGATAAAGTAGCTGCATTTAAAGCCAAACTGGATTTGTGGGGACGGCAAGTGAACAGTGCATTTTGGGCAGGTTTAAAACATTAGCGGGGATTGTGGGTGAGACTGAGCCTTCATTCTCCCAACTGGTGCACAACTGGTTCACCTGTGTTTGCTTTTAAAGGGGTTCGAGTGCTAATTTGCAACCACAAAGGACCCACGAACTGGCAAGGAATGGATCCACAACCCATTTGTCAACAAACCAGGTGAATCTAGCATGTCTGTGCAAGAAGATCAACTGCTGGAGATCACAAATGACGGCAGCCTTTGAAGTATGTTCCAGACAATGTTGCAGACAAACAAGCTCAGGGCTCCCATTGATTTGGTGTTATGGTGAGTTCAAATTTTTGCACTTTAAATTCATTTTGTGTTGTATCTGCATCTCATTTTGAAGGCATGTTTAAACATTACCTTAGCGACTAGAGTCAAAGGGCATTAGGGCAGTGGTCAAAGGGAAATAAGAGGAGGAGAGCTTGTGAGCCTTAGCGGGCACACGGACATCCAGAAGCCTTATCGGATGGTTCAAACTGGCAACTTTTTACCCTTTTCCGGATTGTCCAGATCCTCAAGGCTCCTCTATACACTCCTGTTGGTCTTAGACAAGCTTCTTCTGACTCAAAATTAGTAAGCAGGAGAAATCACTGTGACACACAAAGTTATATCAGTCTTTAACTGGCGGGACTCTGACTGTACTTTGATTAAAACTGTTTAAGTGTAATTTATATCAAGCATATGTGGAACTGATTGCTAATATCCACAAAATAGAAAGTTTCTAAATGTTTAAGCATTGTTTGTTCATTAAGAAAATGCATTCTAATGTCTGAGAACATTTTAAGGATTGAACAATAACTCAATGACCAAACATTTTCAATGTTAATGTTCAGAGCAGGTGAATTCAAACTTCTCTCGTATTTACGTTCATATTCACATGACATATTTGCATACAGCTTTTGAACAGGCGTCTTTCGCCATCTAAAATGAGGAATTCATCAATGGCATGGTAATCATTATTCAGGAAGATCCCAAACTTCATGTTTATACATCATTATGTGTGTAAAATATAACTTCGTCCTACAAATAAGGGTCATTTTTCCTCACACCGGTCAATACTCACATGAAAAATCAGGAAAATCACTGACCGTATCTCTTTTGTTTTCTTCCCTTTGAGCCTCTTTTGTTCAGTGCTTCCTTCAATCACAGTCCGCCTCCATCTCTCTGTCACTCGATAAATCATATTTGCATTTAATAAAAACAAACTCTGACACACAAACAGCTGAGGTGAAAATCACTGAAGGCAGCATCAGAAACATGAGATGACCTCCAGCCTCATGAAATTCAAACCCATGACCTGAAACACAGGTTCATGTTGAGTCTGAGCCATTCTGGTTGTTTGATCTGCTCCAGACAGTATTTTTTGATAACACTTCTTTTTTTTTTTTTTTTTTTTTTTTCAAAAAACAGGAGCATATTCATAAACAATTATCAAATATGAAGTGTCCACTTCCCTCCAGAATAACCTCCAAATGGATGCCCCCACGGTGAGGAAGGGGACAGGGATGGCAGGTGGGGTCCAATGGGAGCCATCCTTGTCTGTCATCCTTCTTTGCTTAAGTCTGATGTGGGGGATAAAATTAATTAATAGCATGCAACATATGGAGGATAAAGACAAATACTAACATATAGACCATATTGTAAAAGATGTAGGAGGGAGGGAGCTGGCAGGAGAAATGTTTAAGACAAGCTATGTGTGTTCTACAGGGCAAAAGGTCAACATGAGGCCAATGTAAGAACTCGGGCTTGCAAGGGAAAGTGAACATAGCAGACTGAGGCAGAGATTAGCGTTGGAAAATCATGTAACCTCATCAGGTTACGTTAAAACTTGATTGTATGCAAGAGATATAATTAAACCATTATATCAATGGTCGGCAACTGGGGGCCCGCGGGCCACGAACAATATCTGGCCCGCCAGATGATTTCGAAAAGCTGAGACACCTGCTTCACAGAGGCAGTAACAATGTCCACAAACTTGTCAGTATCCATCTCCTCCTAAACCGCCTTCATTAACTGTGGAAAACCTTGGAACCCTCTCCATCAGCGAACAACCTGTACCATGCAGCTCCTGCTGCTTTCAGGGACACTTCGTAAAAAGCCTGTTGTTAAACGCCCCCTGTGTCCCAGTCAGATGATAGCTTAGCTGTTAGCCACGGACGAACTAGCTAGCTTTGAACAATTCCTTCATACTCCAACATCAGTCAGCGGGCCGTGATCTCAACTTCTGAGAAGTTGGAAAGAAGATTTACACGCTGAGCATCTTGGACCAAACGGGAAAGGATGTTATTGACAGATGGTTCCGTTTTGAGAGGAAGTATCTATAAGAGGTGTAGCGGCGGCTTGGAGAGAACGAGGGAATCTTTGTTCTGGTAGGTCTAATTTCTGGGTTTAGCGTAGCTGGTTACTGTTCTGTTTGTTGTTTTATCTTCATCGTGTTGCTCTCAGGAGTGAAGGATGCTGCAGCTGATGGTCGCTCAGCCGTGAGGCGTTCAGGTTCCAAAGTCACAATCAGGCCCTTTTCAGATCAGAGGTCTTGTCAAACATTTGTAAATATTCACAGTCAGCACTTCTATATGTTCGTTTCTAAGGGAAAGCGATCATTCACAAAATTGAGATGGTCTTAAATTGTTAGCAATACAGAATTATAATAATTTATTATATTGTACTTTCCACATTTCACACACATTCCTGTCTTAAAGGACAGATTGTGTAACAAGTTGGTGATTGGAGACAGCGCCACAGTAAGTCCAGGCTGCTGTTGTCAGGTATTTCTTTTTAATTTTTTTTTTTGACTCTACAGAGTGAAGCAGTAGACCATGAAGTCATTAACAACAGTCCGTGATAAATACAAGTTACTTTTTCAAACCAAAAACCTTCTGACATCATTGTTTTTTCTTCTAGATGATTTTAATTGTGTCACAATAGGCTAAAATGTTGGTAATTAGGAACAGAAAAAACAACCTTTAGAAATGGAGACACTACCTGAAGAGACCACAGGGAAAACCCCCATCAGATATTTAAAACAATGAAACAAGGAATAATTGTGGGAGGGGATTTGACGATATGTCACTTGGTAGTTTTAGAGTTGACAGTCACCATAATAACAACCTAAATCGGTGGTCTGTCCATAAGAATATCTGGTTCTTCCATTTTTAATGTAGATTTCTCTGCAGGAATCAACAAGGAAATAGTCGCTGGTTCTTCTTTTGTTTTAGGAACTCTGCTTCCCTGAGTCATTAGTCTATCACCCATTGCCTTCTCCCTCACCTCATCTTCCCACCTTGTCCCGTCTCATTCCTCTGCCTCAGTGTGTTCAGTAGTGATGGAGAGATGAAGCTTCATGAACCACTGTCTTAATTTTCTGAGGCCACTAGATGGTGCTATTTTTTCAAGAAATGTTTGAAAGCACACTTCATTACCAGTACTTCAGCCTCAATCTTACAACCAAGAGTGCCATCTAGAGGCTTCAGAAAATAAAGACAGTGGTTCATGAAGCTTCATCTCTCCATCACTAGTGTTCAGGTCCATCTCTGCATTTTGTCTGTGTCGGTTTGTCTGTGATGTTTAGTGTGTGTTTCAGGTGCCTGTTCCTGATGGTTTGGAGATAAAGCCCCTCCTATATCTGTCTGCCTGTTCTGCTCTGATGGTTTTTGGACTCTGCTTTGAACTCTGACTTTCCTTTGGGATACCCTTTTTGGATTTATTGTCTTGAATGAACCTGTTTGCCACTCAGTCTGCTCCAGTCTTTTTTTTGGTTTTGGGTTTGCCCTGTTTGGTAACGGAACGATCCAAACATGAACCCTAGCGGACTTGGAGCTGATTCGAGCTGAGCGAGAGCAGCAGGAGCTGCAGCTCGATGGGATCAATGCAACTCTGGGAGCCTGATGCTCCTCCTTCAAGGACAAGTCCCCAGACCCTCACCCCAGGCCACAGCACCAGCTGGTGGCCTCGCACACTAGTATCGGTTTCAGTGTTTCTGCTGTTGTGATTTTCACAATGCTGCAAATGTTAAAGTTTTTTGAAACCTGAAACGTCACATAAACGGGGCATCAGTCAACACTGACATGAGGCGTTCATACCCCTGCAGTGCAGCAGACTCTGAAGACTGGAGAGACAGAGATTTGCCTAGTGGAATTAACAGTATAGAGTGTCATGGACTTTTCCTGCGCTTGCCTGTGTTTTGCATGCACAAACAAATACAGCAGCTTGTTCCTTTCCAGAGCAGTCTGGAGGGTTTGAGCAGGAAGGTGGAGGAACATCAGGCTGAAAAAAAAACTTGTTTTAAGGTGAGTGCCTGTTGTCTCAAATTTAAGATGCGTAGCTCTAGAAACCTTTTCTTTTGGGCCAGGAGCCAAAGTGACTTTCACCCAATGAAGATAGACAAGATTTATCCTCTTTGCAATTGGAAAACCAGGACAATTTTAGAGGTTCACGTAAGATCTAGTGTCAGTTTTACTTGGATCGTTAAAATATCTTATGTATCATCATTACTCTATCAAGAAGTGTTTAGAGGGTGAGATACTTTGAGACGATTCTCCCGATGAGGCTAAAATATGCACAAAACAGCAAATCACAGACAGAATTTGATAAGAGTGGAGCAAACTGAGTGTTTGTCTGGATTCTATGTAATAATGACAAACTTTACAACTCTATCATTTCAGTTACAATGATGGAAACAGTGTCTGAAATTGCAGTGAGAAAAGAGACACTTCATCTCTTGCATGGGTTCTGGAGCACAGAGACACAGAGTCGGCTTCCCTTTAAACCATTTATTAATCCACAATTAGTGATTAGCCCCCGATGAGACTCAGGTGTGCTGCTTTACCTCCATCCCTCATTCACACTGCTGACAGCTTTGACAGATTTATTCAGTTAAAAACAGGAAATACATTCAATTTTCTTCTATCTTGATACTTTCGCTTGAAATTCTCAGGTTGAAACTGCAAACACAAATTCAACAGATGTTTAAATTATCTGATTGAACTCTAGAATTTACATTTACGTGGTGTGATTTGACACTTCTATCCCTCTTCAGGTTGTGTATTCTTGCTGTAGTTATGTCAGCGAACTCCTCCAGCGACCTTCCCCCTCCTTTCGTCACCCTGTTTGACTTTGTGTACCTGTGCATGATGCTACCCACCGGTTTCGTCACCTTCACCGTGTCCATCGGGACGTGCCTCGTCCTCATGGTCCCCCCCTGCCTCCTGGTGCTCCACCGGGGTCGTCAGCAGTGGCAGCGGCAGCGCTCCATGACCCACTCCGACTTCTTCACCTACAACATGGCCGTCATCGAACTGCTGAAGGCTGTGGCGGGCGTTGTCATCATCTGCGGGTTGCTGGCTCGGGTTCCAGACATGGTGTGGGCCGGTAACTTCGGCCTGACCACCATGTTTCACGCTCAGATCCTGATTCACCTCCTGACCTGTTTCGAGCGTTACCTGGCCGTGGTCCATCCCGTCCCCTACCTGCGTCTGAGGAACGAGCGGGGCGTCCGGATCAGGAACCTGGTCACGGTCTGCTCCTGGCTGATCTGCCTCATGCTGACAGGTTCTCAGTACACTTTTCACCCCATTAAGCTCGTCATTTTCTATTTCTTCTTCATTGGTTTCTCCATCTGCATCATCGCTTTCTGCAACTTTTCCGTCCTTTGTGTCCTGCTTCGTCCAGGGCCGGGGGATGGGGGCGGGGCCAGATCCCATGTAGACCAATCAAAGCTCAGGGCTTTCTACACCATCACTGCTATCCTGGGTGTACTTATGTTGAAATTTGTGGCGAATGTCATCTGTGGCATTGTCACTGAATCTATACGCATGTCCGTGTCTCAAACTTGCGCTGTGTGGTTGTCGGACATGTTCTTCTCCCTGCCGTGCAGTCTGGTCTTACCTGTACTGTTCCTGCAAAGAGCGAGGAAACTGCCTGGCAGGATCAACAATCCCACAACACAGCAAGACTCCAAACAGCACCAAGGGTAGCCTTTCATTTCAGAACTGTTGGTTTGCCAGTGTGTGAAGCCTCGTACACAGTGAGTTGGAAAAAGCACTGAATCATTGAAATTAAGTGAAAATAACTTTGCTGGAATTTTACTTGGAAAAAAAGTTAGAGTGTAGATTTAGAAATCTACAAGAGTAAAAGTAAATAAGTTGTTCATGAAAAATTTGCTTTGAGTTAAAGTGAAAATCATAAATATAGTTCAACGTCATTGCTTTTCAAATCAACTTTAACTCCACAAAATAATTTAGGCCTTCCAGCAGACAGAATGTGCAAACTTCAAGATCATCCCATGAACAGTGTTGCCAACTCCCCAGTAACAAAACTCGCTATTGGCTGTCCTAAAAGTCGCTAGAAGTCGTTGGATGACGTCATCACCTAATTTGCATAATTGGCTATTTGCATGTAATTGTAATGGATGCTGTAGGAGGGAGGAATAATGTCATGGGAGAAGCAAAAAGTGAGCTAAATATACCCTAAATATGTTTTGAACTACAAATGAATTGACAAAAGTGTGACAGTGAAGAAACATTTAACATGTCCATCCTGCTCTGTGATCCAGGACGCAAGCAGCGGCGGATTTGCGCACACTCGATCCATTTGAAGTGTGGAGGGGGAGTGGTGTGGGTCTGCTCCTCCCTGCTCTGACTGCAGCAGGGGGCGCTGCGTGACACTGACCGCTTGTGAGTGGTTTGGGACGGGGGAGGGGCTCACGGCAGCACCCGCTGCTCATTGAGGACAGCAACGAGACGTCCTGTCACGTCTCCAGAGCACCAGAAAAAGTGGCTAAATTTGTCGCTAGTCGCTTTTTTCAAAAAAAGTCGCTAGAGGGGTCTGAAAACTCTCTAAATATAGCGACAAAGTCACTAAGTTGGCAACACTGCCGATGAAACATTTTCTAGCATGAACAAATTCAGAATTCTATGCTTGTGCTGTCATCAGTGGCTGCATGATCAAAGATGCCTTCATGTTCTTCATGCTAATTACAGGTGTGTGTGTGTGTGTGTGTGTGTGTGTGTGTGTGTGTGTGTGTGTGTGTGTGTGTGTGTGTGTGTAACACCAGGATCACACCTGATGTAAAATAACATATACATTGGCCCCATTTTCACAAGCGTTTAATTCATAATTCCACTTTAAAATTACCTTGTAAACACCGGATTCCAAATAAAAATGATTATTTAGAATTAAGCTTACATCTGAATAAAGTGGCTGATTTATTCTGATTTCACAGCAGAATTGAATGATTTCTGCATCATGTAAACCTTTATTCTGCTTAAAATTCATCTTTCTTTTCATTGTCGCTCCCTTGTCCTGTCGTCTTGAACCACATTTTCCAAGATGGCCGCCCAAAGCAAGTGCTGGACTCGACAATTTATTTAATAGAGCCTCAAAAGAAATGGACGTAACGAAAAGAGTGGATGGACAAAGCATAAGAATGCAGACCTTTTTAAAGCCATTAAAGTTAATCAAGAAAGAAAAGAAGCAGTTTGTTTGTTTACTTAATCACTTCCTCCTTCTGTCCAGTCAGAAGCCCTCAAAACCCCTAGTTACATAACAGCAAAAAAAAAAAACATGTGAACCTTAATTCACAATTGTTATTCTCATATAAATGTGAAGTAAAATACTGTTATTTGTGAATCATTTCATTCTGAATAATTAATTGCTATTAAAAAAAACCCTTCAACTGTGTTTGCCTTCGTAGGTATAGAATATTGCAAAATCTTATGCCAACAGATGAATGAACAATCACGGTCTGGATTGTTTGTGGTGTTGGATTGAATTTTGTTTTTAATCAAGCAAGAATGCTTGATTAAATGTTTTTTTCACTGCAGATTTTGTGTAAATGGGCTTCGAGTTGCTGAAAGCTTAGACTTGCTCATTACATAAAGGACAACCAAAAAATAAATTATCATATTTACTGGGTAAAGCTTTTTAATTTAAATCTGTTCTTTAAAAGTTTGGTAAATAAGTAGCAGCTCAGGACAAACCAACATACAAAATGTGTTTGTTCTGTCTCACTGTTGTTAACCTGTTTTTGTATATGATTTATGGAGTTTTCTGCGTTGTTGTTGCTGTGCTTTGTCTCTTTGCAGCCTTTTAAATAGCAACAGAGATCCAGATATTTCTGTTAACCTCATCCAACGCATTAACCCAATGCAGTGTGAAATATTTTCTGTTAGCGATGGTGTGATTAAAAGATTCTGCTCAGTGAATACATGACTGGTGTGTTTTTTGTCGTCGAAAATAAATTTTGGGGGTGGGGGGGGATTTTAAAGAATAATTCACTTTGTTTAATAAATGCACAGTGACAGATAGGTGTTCAGGGACACTTCAGGACATAATTCATTTGGATAAACCGCAGTAATTGCTGACATGAACATTTAAAGGTGCATTATAGTGATGGCAAGATGAAGCCTCATGAACCACTGTCTTTATTTTCTGAAGCCACTAGATGGCACTCTTGGTTGTAAGATTGAGGCTGAAGTACTGGCAATAAAGTGTGCTTTCAAACATTTCTTGAACGGATAACACCATCTAGTGGCTACACAAAATTAAGACAGTGGTTCATGAAGCTTCATCTCGCCACCACTGGTGCATTAAGGAGTTTGCACGTTTTATGCGAAACAGCAACCCTTGCAGGCCTTGGGCGTAATGCAGCTTAGTGAAACACTCGTGCCTGTGGCTTGCGTACATTCTTAGCGTTTTACAATATAGGCCTGTATAGGCGTGCATAATAAATATTAAATTTCAACATTTCTGTCAAAGAAGAATTACGTCACAGCCTGCGACGGCGCTGCAGCGCGGCGCCGTGCCAGACAGGTGGCTGCTGTAAACAAACCGGCGGGTCTGTCAGGGCCATGGATCCCAAAGGTAAAAACAGAACGATAGATATTCAAGTAAGAATGGACTGAATCATTTGCTTTTATTGCCAATGCGGAAGGATTGCCTGCATGTTTGCTTTGTAACCAGAAGTTATAAAGACATTTTGAGGGAAGGCATGCTAAATTAACCCAGTTCACAGTGAGAGAAAAAGTGCTTCTGAAGAAATTAGAGGAGCGCAAAGATCGATTTAAGAAGTGGATTGCATCTCCAAACTCCACTACTGCTGCAAGTTTTGTTGCAACCCGAGAGATAACGCGAGGAAAACCACCTCTCTCCGCAAAGACGGTGAAAGAAAGTGCAGGTGCAAATACCATCCTGACTCAGAGGAGAGCTGCAGTCCTGTGTGAAGATTGAAGTTTTTTAAATGCCCGATGTTGAGAAGCTGTCCAGTGATGTCCAAAAACAGAAGTCACATTAAACAGGTGAGAATACAATCCTGTCATAGACACATATTTATTATCAAAGTGCCTGTTTTTAAAAAGAGATTTCTGATTTTTGTCAGTGAATGACACGCAGGGATAATGTTGTGTTTTATTGCTCAGGTCCGAGGATTTCTGCGCTGGTGTTGTGCTGTCTGCTGCTGAGAGAGGAGGAGGAAAAGAGAAGAGGATGCTGCCTTATCTGAACTTTATGCTTTACATTTTCAGAAAGCTATTCTACTGTGTTTTACTTTTTTAAGTAAGCTGCCTTTTAATTGCAGGCTGTTTTATTACTCGTTTGCAGTTGTGTCCTTTTCATTGTGTCTGTTGCTGCCATCAGTGGGAAAATAGAAAAGGATTGTTTTGCATTTTATTCTTCTGCACTGACTTAGGCTGCCTAACTTTGCATTTGCAGAATGCACAGAAATGCACTGAAATCAAAATTAAACTGCTTATTTTCATTTTATATAACCTATTTACCTTTTCAAAAGGCTGCTGTTCTTTTTGTATAGTTGCAGGCTGTGTTTTAACTGCAGGTGTTTTATTGCACTGTTACCCACATAATGGAAAAAGAGAAGAGGACTGTATTATTGAAGTTTGAAGAGGATTGCACTTTATTTCTATGGGAAGGTCTGACAGGAGGCCTATTAATAATGGGCACATTCCATTTTGGTTTTTTTTTTTTTTTTCAAATTCTCAAAATAAAAATGACACCAACATTTTGATTTCTGGACTGTATTTTTATGATTTCAGCAATGTGACAAAACATAATACATTAATATTGTAATGGAAGTTAAACTTAAAGCACCAAGTATCGTACAGCAAGGTAGTCATGTGGTGTTTCATTCTCTCCAGGGGGGTATTGCACAAAAGTCGGATAAATACATCCAGGATAAATGAAAATGCGCTTCTTGAGTAAGCCTAGTCGGTGTTTTCTCGGATTAATCGGTTGTACGTTTGCCAAGCCAGGATGAAAAGACGCGGCTTACTCAAGCCAGGTGTGGAGCATCAGGATAAGTGCGCGTTCACGGCGTTCTTCAGAAGACCACGACATCGATCACAGAATCACAGATTGAAAATGGAACAAGGAAGGAGTCACATTATGCTATTTTTCAGTCACATCATATAGGTCACGGACACCCAAAAACATAGTATATAAGTTTGTTTGCCCCAAATTCATCCTATGTTCGGAGTTTGAGCATTCTAAAAAGTGGCTCTGAGGAGTCTTCTTCAGAACAGCCTGTTTTTGACAGCCTATTTTCCGTGATGAACTTGAACGCATCTGGCCACGCCCACCTCGTAATTTCACTGTCGTTAAGAAAGCACCTTACAGGAAGTTAGACTGGAAGTTTCAAAATAAAACACAATGCACGACCTCACGGATGTAAACGTTTTCCTATATGTTGTTATTCCGCCGCCTCGGGAGGAGAGAATCAGCTCAACAGGGTCCAACACAGTAGCAAACGCGGAAATTATCGTTTTTATATAGAATGAACCATACAAGGAACTATTGGATAAAGAAAAGCTCTCATTTGAGATCATAACATAAACCATGTACTCATCTTTGCTGGAAGTCTATAAATTACAGATCAGTGTGGCTGGACGAGCAGAGCGGCCTTGCAAAAGCGAAATGAGGTGTGTTTTTTTATTTTCTGTTTATATCATGTGTTGTTCGTGTGACATCGAGAGCAGAGAGCCTCTCAGAGGAGCAGCCCTCTTCATCCGGATGGCGCTGCCGGTGTGTGTTGACTTTGCGCCCCGCGCAGTGCGCCTCTACTGAGCACCGGAGCTCAACAGCCTCCCGGCGAGGAGAGGAGTGGCCCAGCGGCGGCGCGCGAGCCGTGCGTCTCCGCCGGCTTCGGGACCAGCTTCCATGGAGCAGCTCCGGGCCGTTTACCCAATCGGCCCCAACTCGGCCCCTGGAAGTCAGACGCCCGGGTGCCGTCACAGCCGCGGCCGACTCAAAGTGCCTCTCTGCTGGAGAGAGGAGCTCCGCTACGTTCCCATCCGAGCTAAATGTGGCTATGTTAGCAAAAATTGTCAGCTCGTCAGCTGACCCACCTGAAGACGGTGGAGGAGCTGACTTTATGAAAACACTGGCGATGAAGGAAAAAATACAGCTGAAATGAGCGACCTGCCCAGGGGCCGGCCAAAGGCTGGATTCTCCTTCGGGGGGGAGTGGCGTTCCTCTTCATGACGTTGAGAAGAGGGAGATTTCAGAACTGCGTGTTTGAGTGTATATTTTCTTAAAAGTGGAGCCACAATTGAGGGAGGAGACTGAATTTTTCACATCTGGGGGATCATACAGAGGCTCTGGGAGGCAATATGACTGTAAAGACACCTTTTTAAAGTGAATTTTGCATAATATGACTCCTTTAAGTGACGTTTAAGGCATAGCGCCCCCACGTTTCAATGGTGAGGATAAGTACTGCATGCAGGCCGGCAGCTTTATTAAAGTGAAATAATGATGCTCAAATCATCCACTAAAACTGGCCTAATTCTGCATATGATCCATGATTATGATCATACAAAAGTGATAATAATAAAATACAGGAAATACACGGGGGAAACAGCATTTTGCCAATATTTAGGATATTTCTGTAAGAATATTTCAACTCTGTGTCCGTGTTACCTAATTGAATCAATTGTCCTCATGCTGTGTTCTGTTTCATCCCTCATCTGTCATGAAGAACAAACCTGTCCGGCCAGAACAGAACCTGCAGCAGGTGAAAACCTAACATAAAAATATTCTGCTGTCTGGTAAGTTACTTAACTGTAGCCCAAAGAGCAATTATCAAATGAAGTGATACATTTGTTGTCTTCTGAGAATGAATTTCTTTTTTTTTTTTTTTTTTTCCCTTGTCCTGTTCGGTAGCTGGGGCGTGCAATATTGTATGATTGTAGCCTTTTACTATCCGAACAGATTTTAATATTAGCAGCAGGACGAGACTGAGTCTCCTCCTGCTGCTGCCTTTATTTAAAGCTGGCATCCGGCATGGCTACCGGACAGGACCGGGACGGAAATGCTCAGAGAGCAGGGACAGAAAGAGAGAAAGATAAAGAGAGGGAGAACGGAAGGGGGGGGGGGGGGGGGGGGGGGCACAACCTATGTACAAAGTCACAATACAAAACAGTGTTGTCGACGCACCACACACAACCTAGAACAATCCCAAACCCCCAATCTAGACAACACCAAAACAGAGCCGACAACCAACACAGAAAATTACAGAACCATACATACATTTTTTGGCCATGGCCAGAGAACCACGGACCCAAGAAGCACACACCCATCATGCATCAGGAGGAGTGAAGGTGAGGACAGACAGGGGGCAGCAGAAGGACCCAGACCCAGGGCCCACCGCCCCCAGGCCCACCGGGGCCACCCCCCACAGGACACCGCACTCTCTCATACATAGCTCCAGTCGCCCACACATATACACACACGTACAGACATACATACATACTTACAGATACACACCCTCACACACATACATACCCCGCTCACAGATACATACCCACACACACATACACACTTACACATACATAGTCATACACAAACATATCCAGATACACACCCACACACTCACATACACCTACATAAATACCCACACATACAAAAACATATATACATACTCACACATACCCACCCACACACATATACACATACACATACACGCACCTTCCCCAACCCCCTAACCCCCACAGCCCACCACCCCCCTATCTACACCCCCATCCACCCCGCCCTGTCCCCCACCACCCACCCACCTCCACCGCCACCCCCCCACCCATCCACCCCACCCCCCTGTCCCCCACCACCACAACCACCCACCCCGATGCCCTGGATTCCGGGGCAGCAACCAGGCACCAGGGCGTGCAGCGACCCAGGCCGCGGCAGCACGCCCGAGCCGACCGGCCCCCCCAGCCAGGTCGACCCCCTCACCCTCACGGAAGGAGAGAGCCCCCAGGCACCAGGGCCCAGGGCCCCCAGCCACACCCGCCCCAGGACACCCCGGCCGCCCGGACATGAACCGGCACCCGCCGACCCCGGCCCCCCAGGGCCCCCGCCCCACCGCCGCCAGACAGCCCCAACAACCGGCGGCCCCCCCCACCCCCAATCCAAACCAAACACGAAGACAGCCCCCAGCGAAGCTGCCCAGATCCCGACCCCAAGACAGTGCCAACCACCTGCAGCCATCAGGCCCCCCCCACCAACAACCGACCCTCAAAGTGGAGAGGCCCTCATCTTCCCCTTACATTAAGTGATGGAGCTGATCACAGGGGACCAGAGGGAACCAGATTCAGCTGATTGATCCTCTGAACAGACAGACATCGTCTCCATTAATTAATCTGCGCATGTTATTGGATGAGTGTCTACCTTTAATGAACCCTGTTTGGTCAGGATGTATTATGAGCGGGGTTACCTTTTCTATTCTTCTGGATAGGGCTTTGCTGATTATTTTGAGATCAACATTTATTAATGAAATAGGACGATAACTGGACGGAAGTGTGGGGTCTTTCCCTGGTTTAAGTATTAAAGTTATTTTGGCTAAGTTCATATTTGAGGGTACTGTTCGTTTATTTTTTATTTCCATTACCATTTTATGAAAAGTGGGAGCCACCACTGAGCCACCACTGAGAATGAATTTCTGTATGATTTTAGCCGTTAAAAGAGTGGCGTCAGAATGATGTGGGACCCTTTCACTCCTAAAGGTGGAGTCCTGAAAAAGGACGATTTTCCTATTTTCAGGAGACAGTTAAAGCTAGGGTTGGCGATTTGAATGAGATACATTTTTTTAAATACTGGTTAAAATGATCTTAATGACCCGATGGGAAACAATTCATAGCGTGTTCTTAAAGTAGTTTGGAAAATATCCGCTATCTACAGCAGGAGTAAAACGGGAAAAACAGCAACCAATTGTCTTGACGGGACACCTTTTTTTAAACCAATCAAATCCCTTCGCCGTTCGACCTGCCCCCTGCGCGTACATGTCAATGGCGTGCACTGACCCTGATTCAGTGCGCGCGTAGAAGGACGGAGCGTCGTTGCAGAATGGCGGAGAAGAATGTTTGGGGCTTTACTTACCGGTGAGTGCGCCATACTTGGCATAGTGCAAATAAAGAAAAACGAAGAAACGAAGCGCTGAGGACAGGTTACGCCAGGAACGCACTGGACGCGGAAGTGCTGCGCGCACCGCGCGCATCGCGCGCGTGGAACGCCTCTGCGTCTCCGCTCCCAACGGAGCTCCTCCAATGGGGTGGGAGCTGGGCGGAGCCTTGGGGAGATGCTACATTCGTGCTACATGCTAGTTTTCCAATATCGCCAACCCGAGCTTTAAGACAAAATGATATGCTGTCTGTTATATTGTAGTCCATTTCAGTGGTGTGATACATTTATTTTTCCTGTGTTTCTCATTTTACTCATTGTGTAGCTTCAGGGTTGTTTTATTTTATTTCTTCTTTATTTTTTACATCAGTGTGGTTTAGTACCAATTTCATTAAAGTTTTTTTTCTGAATTGTCTTATAATAATTGTGAATCTTTTATTGTAGGGCTTGTATTAATAAAGAAAGGATTCTGAAATGTCTGTGTTGAAAGTTATGTTGGTCTTCATATAATCTGTGCAACAAAATTGTAGGTGAGGACCCACAGTGACTAATGCTGGTGGATTGGTGACACTCGCCTCTGGGTGTCGGTCAGGACACACAAACCATGACAGGGCTTCTGGAGTAACTTCTTCTTTATTGTCATTAGAAGCGAAGTATTGCAGGCAGATATTTCTTCTTAGTTAACAGAGCCAGTGGGAGTGGGGATATTTACCCATGTACAGTGCTGTGTTGTGTTGCTTAATCATCATTAAGCTGATGAACAGAAGGACATATACACTGAGATTAATAGCTAACTACAAACATAAATCAGTCTTTAACAGGAGTGAAACTACACACTGATTAGATTGAACAGCATACACATATTGAATTACTCTAGCCAACAGTGACACCTACTGGACATTAATCAGAAACCCACAAACTCTCCAATTAAGTATCAAATAAGAAGTATTTACAGAAACCCATCTTGATTCAGACATATGAAAGCAATAAGACATTCCTCAGGTGAACTGAAAACACATGCACTGAACATAAACCCCACTACATGATGAAATGAAATACAATCGATCTTAAAAAGCTAGCGATTAGCATGACTATTAGCATATGAACAGAGGCTGAAATCACACCACAAAACTCCAACATGCAATGAACATTCCACAATCACAGGGTCATGATCTCAAAGTGAACATGCTGGGGTGCTACTTACATTTACTCAGGAACGCACTTCTGTATTAGGTTTCATTTTCCTCCCATACTCAACCAGCATTCAAAGCTTCTCAACCAGCATTCCTCATTTCTCGATGCTGGAAGTCATTTGTCACCAACAGCCAGGTGTACAGAGGAGCACAGCTTGGCAACACAGACCATCGTCTGCTGGTGGCCCAGCTTAAGCTAAAGCTCCGAGCCAACCAGCGCAAGACTCTGCCTCGCCCCGACTCCTCCCGACTCAACAACCCCAACATCGCGGCTGACTTCAGTCGCTCCATCCGCTGCACTCTTGATGCCCTGACCACCGACAAAGTGACAGATTGGGCAATGTTCAAGGAAAGTGTCCTCCAGTCTGCTCACAATGTCCTCAGACACTCACGATCTTCCCTGAGAAAGCCCTGGATATCAGAGAGGACACTGAACATCATTGACCAGCGGCGTGAGGCCCAGCTCTGAGGCGACCTCACGGAGTATCGGCGACTGAACTGCCTGCACAATGTGGCCATTGCTGAGGATAGGGAGAGGTTCTGGGAAGCAGAAGCCCGACAGCTTGAGTCCGCGGCCAACAACAGTAATTTGAGCCGCGTATTCAGTCTACTGCGCCAAGCTCGTAGCAGTCCACACATAAAGACAGATCTGGTAAAAGATTCTGACGGTAATCTCATTACAACTGAAGCCAACTGCCTCGACTGCTGGAAAGAACACTTTACCCTCCTCCTGCAGCACAGCACCATCCCGGCTGATCCCACCTTCCTAGAGGCTGCAAACATTGCCCCACCTAGCGACGCCTGCTGCAAAGACCCAATAACACCCGGGGAAGTGAGAGCTGCCCTGAAGAAACTTAACATCAGGAAAGCACCCAGCATCTGTGCCATCACCGGTGAGATGCTCAAAGCCGGCGGTGATGGCATGGTGGAGTGGCTAACCCACCTACTCAATCAGGTGTGGGAAACAGAGCAGCTGCCCACTGACTGGACCAGAGGGGTCATCCTGCCCTTCTGGAAATGCAATGGTGATCGGCTTGTCTGTGGAAACCATAGAGGCATTACCCTGCTCTCCATCCCTGGCAAGGTCTTCACCAGGATCTTGCTAAACTGTGCCCTTCCAGCGATCAGAAGATGCCGCCGTCCCCAGCAGGCTGGCTTTATGCCAAATTGCTCCATAGTGAACCACATCTCTGCCGTACGTCTGCTAAGAGAGAAGACTCGTGAATTCCGTAAAGATTGCCATCTGTAAATCGGATTCATTGATCTGAAGGCCGCCTTTGACACCGCCTGCCACTCCTCACTGTGGAACATCCTCCAAACCCTTGGAGCACCACCCAAGGTCATCGCTCTGTTCAAGCTGCTCTACAGCAATGCAGAGAGTTGTGCCTATATTAACGGTACTGACTCCAGCTGGTTTACCATCTCTAGTGACGACTGTTCGAACCAAAGAAGAAGACGATTGGACGACCGTTCTGATTGACACACAACACACTCACCACAGACCAATGCCACGGTGTGACGCAGGTTACGTGCGCTGCTGCTGAGAAGCAGTAGACATCGTTCCTGACAAAAAGGCTTGAAGTGATGTTCTCTGCTCCTCTTTCAAAGAAGAAATTGAGTCGATTTCTTATAAAACTACAGATATTGTCGTGTCCATGGAGATCGCTTCACGTGCCGCCATTGTTTTCCAACTTTTGGCGTGTTTCCACCTCCCCTACTCTACTCGGCTCGACTCGGCTCTACTTCACTTGCGGGCGTTTCCACCAGCCCGCTTTCACGCAACCCGGGTAGGTTTTCGGCCCTGCTCGACAGCAGGGTCTATTCGGGCTGAGTCGGGCTGGAAATGTGACATCAACACATACTGGTCGCTGATTGGTCAATCACTGACCAATCAGCGACTAGCTGTGGCTGAAGCGAAACCTGGGCTCCGCCATGTTGCTTTGCTCTGATGCGAAGGAGAAACAGAAGAGCAATAAACGGTAAATGAACAAAATAACAGTAATTAAAACAATTTCAGCGCAGCGGACAGTAACTCCATGGCCTGTTGGGAGGATTCAGATGCTCGTTTGTTTAGTGGGGGATGAAAAGATCCAGCGGGAGCTTGGTACCGCCCGACGTTTTTTCAAGACCACCTGGAGTTGGTAGCGGACCACGGAGCCCACCGAACCGCAACCCAGTGCCAAGAAAAACTGAAACAAGGACCAGAACTCAAAAAGTGGGCCTGGAAAGATCCGGGGATGGTTCCAACAGATGGACAATCTACGGCCACCGACTTGTAAACACCGGGACGTGACCACGACTCTGCCATGGCGCTGCTGGAGTCGCTGATGGGCGATAATGGTGAGATTCTGGTGATCAGAGTTTGTTATAAGGTAGAAAAATGAGTTATCTGGATTCACAGTTTGTGTAAGAATGTGTTCAGACGCTGCTACCCTCAGGAGTTTACAGTCATTGTCCTCGAAGTCACGTAATCGCACTCAGAAAGCCAGCAGTAAAGCTGCTGATAGCACGCTTGATATTTAACATAACCACTGGACAAAGTTATATTTTCTGAGGCACTTTCAATTTCAGCATATGCATAAAGATTCTGTATCTTATTCTTTTCCTTCATGTAGTGAAATGAAACGTGTTTTTCCCTTCATTATAATGTAAAAAACGACTTGAGACAGTCAATATTAAAGCCCTCATGTCGACTGAAAGCTCACACAATTTTTTACAGTTTTTTGACAGCATTGCTCTACTAAAGTTATCACACACATTTTAAAGCCCCTCCTGAGGAAGGTGGATTTTCGTTAGGTGTCAAAAAAGACACTGCGGTAATGCTTTACATTATGGGCTTAAAACTGTCTTTAAATACAAAACAACAGAATTTTAAACGTGATTTAAAATGTGATTAATCGTGATCAACTGTGGAAATTCTGTGATTATTCATGATTAAGAAAATGTATCTTTTTACAGCCCTAATACAGATTGATGAATATAAATACATTAACTGTTCCATCCAATATATGTATATTTCACAAGCAAACTGCACAAAACCTGCAAAATAAATCCTTTATATCTGAGAAATCCAGCATTTTTTATTTATTATTACATTATTGAATGCAAATATATTTTCTTTTTAAGGATTTTGTTTGTTTGTTTTTTTTCTTATGAAGGGTAGTTCTGTCTTGTAATAATATATCAGATTATTGGTAAAATGTTGAATATCTTACCACACTATTGGCATGCTAAAATGATTTAGGCTTTGTCACCTTGAAAATTAGTAAATGATTGGCTGGTATAATGTTAACTTCAGAGTCACCTTAGGGGGGCCAAAAAGTCCTGGATTCCACACCTCTGCTATAAATATTTATGTATGTTGTTTTGATGTGCCAGAGAAAATGATAAACACATGAACTATTCTGTCTGCCTTTGTGTTTTATTTGATGAATTCAGTAAAACAAGGATGAGAAAGAAAACAGGAAATATGAGACGTGCCTCAAAATGTAATCTGTTGATAAAGGTAAGGAAGCATTAATTCCGAAAGTTTTACTGACAAAAAAAACCCAACAAATAGATAAAATATTCAACATGAATGTGAAGCACACAGGCCATGTTCAACTTTTCTTAAAATACACAGTTTGAAAAATAAATTCTCATTAATCAGAAAACAAGATATTTATGAGAAAGTTAAGACAAGAAGGTTTAAAAAATATGTTGAAGTTACCCTGAGATCTTGACAGTATGAAAGAATTCAAATGAAACAAAGAAAACAAATGATTCAAGTGAAGTCACATCTGTTCATCTGAGACATTTTGAATGTTTTTACTCTGAAACCAATATCAGTGATGGAAAGATTGGGATTGGTTGGTTGGCTGGTTGGATGGACAAATGGACGGATGGGTGGGTGGATGATGGGTGGATTTATTGACAGGTAGATAGATAGATAGATAGATAGATAGATAGATAGATGGATAGATAGATGATAAATGACCAGGTGGTTTGATAGATAAACAGTTGACTGTGACAAACAAATCATTATGTTTAGTTTAAATATTGTTTTGTAACCACGTCAATCATGCAAATTCAGCTGTGACGCTCACTGGGTGGTTTTCCTCCAGCAGGCCAGTTTTCCCTCCCTCTGCAGGAATAACAGAGGAGCCACCAGACTGTTGGACAAATTAATCCAAATCTCACAAACCACCATCAGGCAGTAGGCACTTCCTCCAAACACATGCAGCACGGCCCAAACTATATTCCAAGAAAACCTCAACACCAGCACCCCCAGAATGGTTACAATCATGTAGAAAGCCCTCCGCTTGGACTGGTTGACCCTGTTACCACCCTGATCCCCGGGACCCGGACGAACGAGAACACAGAGGACCCAGAGGCTGGAGAAAAACACCATCATTATGGTGAAAATGAAGAGACACAAATCTGCAATGACGATGACCATGTCAAACTTCAGCAAAACTATCTTCGCTAAACAAATCAGCCACACACAGCCGATGGTGACGTTCCTGATCCGGACACCCCGCTCGTTCCTCAGCCTCAGGTAGGTGACGGGATGGACCACAGCTAGGTGGCGCTCCATGCAGGTAACGATGTGGAAAAAGAGTTGTCCGTACCAGGTGAAAAACAGAACAAGGGTTCCCACGAAAAGCGTGTCTGTGTTCTCACTGAGGACTGCAAATAAGCACAGAACGCCTCCGAAGACTCGAAGCAGCTCCATCAAGACCATGTGGTAGGTGAAGACGTCAAAGTGGCTCATCGGTGCTGCCGCTGCTGATGAAGAGGAGGAAGAAGAGGAAGAGGGGGAGTGGGTTTTCTTCCATCGTTGGAGGCCGTGATGAAGGATGAAGGTGCAGAGGGGGAACAGGAGGAAGAAGTTGGCGACCGTGAAAACGAGGAATACAGTGGAGGTCGGCGAGGAAGACACGAAACAGTGCATGTTCAGAGGGAGTGTGGGGCGGTAGGGTTCTTCTGGAGGAGGCAGGGATTCATTGGAGTAGGTGGTGTTTACCGCCATGTCTGGAAGGGACAAAAGACAATCAGGAGGGGAAAACCTCTAACCTTCTACAATGCTTTATCCAAGTCAAGGCTGAAGACAGCTGGACTGACTGTGAGGACTGAGTATACTCTGGACAGATCAAACAAACCTTCAATTTATTATTTTCATCACAGTTTTGATAAATACAGTACATCCTAACCCTTATTATAAAATCACTATGGTTAAAAGCCCAGCACCTTTGAGAAAAAGTGCCACTATGACCCAAGACTAAGATATCAAAGAGTTCTTTCTCATCCATTCACACTCTCATGCACCATCAATTTCTCCCATATCCAGTTAAATAACAGCACATACCTCATCAGTGTTGGTCTGTGAGCGTCCTCTCTCTCTCTCTCTGTCTCTCAGTTGACTCCTGGGATGACTGTTTTACATCCTGAGCACTGGGCTGAGTCAAATAGATTTCATTTGCATGAAAAACACATCAACAGCTGGGGAAAGATTAAGGAAAATGTTTGTGTAACTAAAACCACAGAAATCACTGTGAGTTTAGGACAAAGTGATGAGTCCATCAGAGGGGAAATGATCTTTTACAATATTTACCTTCAATTATTTGTCAAAGATGAACATATATAATTTGAAATGAAAGACAAATGGTTAAAATTAGAGTCAACTATATTTTTTGAAGAACCCCATCACCAACATTACTGCCATAGTGTGGTAGGGTGGAGGGAACATCATAATTAAGTGCTACTTGATGCTTTTCTAAAATGAGGAAATTGAGATCAAGTGTTGATTTAAGCTCAGTGGAGTCAAAATCCAAAGAGATTTAGACTCACTTTAATCTGATGACCCCTCAGGAACCCTGAGGTCCTCTGTGTTGGAACAAAACCCTGCTCTGAGGCAGCTTCCCAACACTTCACACTATGTTTATGAAACAGGGAACAGAGAATTTTCACAATTTGTCATTTAGAAAAATGTTTTTACAAATATGTCTGTCCACACAAAACACTTAAGAGGCTAAAGGCTGAAGTAGTCATACCAGGCTTGGACCAAAATACTGAAAAGAACAGGTTTATTGTCAGGGTCAGGATGTATACAGGTGATGCTGAACAAACATGTTCCGATAGACAAGAGACATTTTGGGGAAAAAAAGTTGTTGTTTTTTTTTTTTTTTTTCCAAAAACAGTTACTTCATACCGACAGAACACCTTTTTGAAGTTCTAGAAACAAATAACCCGCCTGTGAGGTGAACCGTAAAATCAGGTGGTAGGTCAATGTATCTGTGGGGGATGGGACGGGCTGTAAAAATTAGATTTTCATCAACTCTGTTTTCTTTAGTCTAACATGATTTTACATTCAATTCAATTCAGCCAGGTGAAATCCCTGGTTCGGGTGGGCGTGCAGGGACCCGGACCCTCGATCGGTAAAGGGCTCGGATTCTCCAACCACCATGTGACCTGTGCTTCCTCACTGGAGGTTTGTTTTACATTGCCGTTGTGCTCTGAGCACAAACAGTGACGGCAGCGTCAGACTGCAGGGCAGGTTAAACCACGCCTGACAAGCTTGGAATAAACAACGACTGTCTGCTCTAAAGTTAAACAGCATAATCCACAAAATGTTCCCAATAAACATCCACAGCAGCACTGCCAGGATGACCAGAATGGTGTAGAAGGCCCTTCTTTTCGACTGGGCCACCCTGTCAGCGGCTCTGGAATGTTCCCCCGGGCCGGGGCGAATCAAAACGTACAGAACCCAGACGCTGCAGGAGGACGTCACCACCAAAGATAAGACCATGAGACAAGTACTGATGGTGACAATGAGCTCCGGCACGACTACCAGCAACACCTCTCCAGCAGAAAGCAGCCACACACAGCCGACGGTGGCGTTCCTCATCCTGACGCCCCGCTCGCTCCTCAGCCTCAGGTAGGTGACGGGATGGACCACGGCCAGGTAGCGCTCAACACACGTCAGAACGTGGAATAACAGCTCTCCGAGCCAGTTGATGGTGAAGATGAGGACGCTGGCCAGCAGCAGGCTGCGGTTCTTCAGATGGATGCCGCAGGTGCCGAGGACCCTCCCCAAAACGCCGATCAGCTCCAAGGCAACCACGTGGTAGGTGAAGCAGTCGGAGTGACTCGTGGCTGGCGAGGAGGAGGAGCAGCGGCTTTTCCACCAGTGGCAGAGGACGAAGACGCAGAGAGGGAGGAGGACGAGGTTACAGCTGGCGTTGTAGGCGGTGTAGATGATGGAGCTCGGACTGGAGAGGAAGCACTGTATGTAAAACTCCAGGGAGGAATCAGAGGGAAGAGGAGAAGGTGGATGAGGAGGAGGAGGAGAGGTGGAGGAGAAGTTGTGCCACATGTCTGCAAGAGATAAAGACAAGCAACAGGACTGAGTGGCAAATATTACATCCATCACAAGTTGAAGAGCAGAGCAATTTCTATTCTATTGTGTGTTGTATTTCTGCTCTGTTCTGTTTACCAATGCACGTCATGTTTGTTCCCATGTTTATGTGTAAACCTTTCCAAGACCAAAGAAAGAAGGCTGATATCAGAACAGATATTAAGTGAAGTTTATCGATAAAGTGCTTTTCACAGACAAAACCACAAACATGCTGTACAGAACAAGGTAAAAGACAGGCATGTAGTTACACATTTCACAGATTTCACTGTAAAACTAAAAGCTTCCCCAAGTAAACGTGTTTTCAAGTCCTTTTAAAAAGAGTCCACAGACTTGGCCGTGCAGAGAGACAAGGGCAATAATCGGACTAGTGGAGGATGTAAATGCAGCGGGGAACATTTCATCTCTGCCGCTTCACTGATAGGGTTCTCATCTACATGTTCTAATTCTAATTTTCAAAAATAGTGAAAATATGCATTATTGAAAATGCTAGAAATTTAATAAAAGGTCAAAGTTTATGATTCAAGCGGTGGATTTGTCTGAGTATCTAAAGTAGTAGCTAAAAGGAAAGTTTTTGCTACGAAAACAGGTTTGCAGATAAACGATGACTGGACTGGACATCATGTCACACATCTGGACTGGAAATCACCTGACACGTGATCCACGTGCTTGGTCACAACAAATGGTAATAAAGTAAAATATGTTGGACAAAGAAATTAATATTTTTCTGGAGTTAAAATAAACACACATTAATGTGTGAGTGTGTTCGTTGTGTTATGAAGAGACGCTCTGTGATAAACGCGTTCTCTCAATAATTAGCCATTTTCGTTTTACACATTTTCACTAAATTTGCTCAAAAGACATTCGGACGGAAACGAGTGGAGCTCAGAGGCATGAAATCTATGAAGCATGGAGACAGAGGAGGCTTCAAGGCGACTGGAGAACCGAGAGGAAGGTTACTGCAGGGAATGAAGCACGACCAAACCAGACAGACGACACACACGGCACGAAACACATGGACATGACATGGCAAGACCTGGACAGCAGGACATCACACCCAGAGGAAGATGATGAGGACTGTAATCTGTGTTTAAACAAAACACATTTGTTTTTGTCTTATAAACAGATAAATAAATAAATGAATAAATAAATAGAAATTTAAGTGAAAACAAAAAGTATGTCAATAGCTCTCCAGCCTAATGCGAATTTCTGTCATTTGTACAGTGAAAAAAAAATGCAAAACAGTTATTTGCTTTGAAAAGGTTACTTCATTTGCTTGATGTGAAACAAAAAAAACTTAAATGCCTTCATAAGAACATTTCAGGATTCAATAATGTGTCTTAATCAGTCACCAATCAATAATAAGCAATAATTTTAAATCAAACACACCTGCTCAGACATGTATGGTCCCGACCGTCCTCAACTCCTGCTTCAGCAAACTGATGACTGATATACAGAGCGGGGAAATGTGTGTGTGTGTGTGTGTGTGTGTGTGTGTGTGTGTGTGTGTGTGTGTGTGTGTGTGTGTGTGTGTGTGTGTGTGTGGTGGGTTTTGCATGTTTCAGCTAAACATTTCTTCACTTTATAAATCTTCTTACGTGGGTTATTGCTTCATGCAAATCGTAGGTGGCCAAACGTCAGTGAGCTCTCTTTCCATAAGTTTAGGGTCGATTAACCAGCTGCGACCAGTCACATATGTTCAGACTGAAGCTGCTGACAGCCCAGATCAGACCAGGCTGAACGGCTCTGTCACTCATCATTTGCTGCTGTTCGCTGACTTTTAAATGAGCAAGGCATTAGCGCTTGCAAACTGATGGATTTTCTCATATTTGAATGTAGAGTAACATTGTTTTTTTGTGAGTCTATCCGTGAGGTATCTGGAATCAGTCGTACATTTTTCTGATTTATTCACATTTGACCAAAAAAAACGGTGAATATTTATTTTCAACAGTCCAACCAGAGTCAGAGATAAGAGGTTGTCATCCTGAAGGAGGTGGAGCGGCTGTGATCAGTTGATCCAGATACAAGTGTCCAACCAGGAAACCAACAAGTCCAGAATCCAACTAACAGTTTACTGTCAGTGACAAAGCAGGTGAGTGTTGGTCAGACTGTTGTCTTCTAATGTCAGAGTGTAAAAGTGGAGAAGAGGTTCGTCCTGATCCTCGTTCCTGTTTTCTCTCTCAGCCTGACTGAACATGACTGATGTGGATGAAGTGGAGGACAGATCAGAGTCTGAGGACAGATGAGAGACGTCTGCAGGCTTCTCTGCACCCTCAAAAATGAATGGTAAAAAACAACCCAAATTGGTTTATTTTTTAACCCAACAGTTAATCAATATTGGACCAGCCCAACAGTAGTTGCTTTTACCCCAAAAAATGGGTTGGTCTTTTTAACCCAACAGATGGGTTCACAGATTTAATCCAATCATTGGGTTAAATCAATTTTAGTCCGGGGTCGATTGTACCATATCGAATATTGAATATCGGTTTGAATATTGTGCTCATTTTTAACCCAAATGTTGCATCAAATTAATTTCAGCCCTGGGTCAATTTTACCATATATACTGGTTGAATGTGCCCAAACTCTGGGTCAAATTAACTACAACTACAACTACAACAAATTCAACTACACACATTCGTTTAATCTTTCAAAAAATGTTGAGTCATCCATTTTCTATTCTGCTTTTCCTCTTCAGGGCTGACACACAGACAACCATGCACACTCACACCTAGAGGCAATTCAGGGTGACCAATTAACCTGACATGCATACTTTTGATTTGTGGGAGGAAGCTGGAGTACCGAGAGGGAACCCACACACACACGGGTAGAACATGCAAACTCCTGACAGAAAGACCACGAGCCCTGGCTGGTACTCGAACTCAGGACCATCTTGCTGTAAGGCAAGAGCGCTAACCACTGTGTCACTGTGTGGCCATGTTGATACATGGATAAATTAGTACAATATGCATATCTTGTAAACATCTAATTTTCAAACCCTTTTAAAATTCAATCTATACTTGGTCATGCAAACAATACAGTATGCAATGACACACTTGTAAACAATGTTTAAAGTATTTATTTTGAATTTCTTTGGACCCGTTGACAACCCAACAGTGGTCAAAACAACCCATGTGCTGAGTTCAAAAATCTATGTTGGGTCTGATGGGCTTTAACCCAACACATGAGTTGCAATAAATAACTCCAAATGTATCATAATAGCCCAAATTGGGTTACCGATTTCATTTCCCAGCGACTGGGTTAATAAAATGACCCAACATTTTTTAGTGTGTGCTCAAGTGATCTTCAGTCACTGTAAACGTCTCTTCTCTGGCTGCGTTTGCTGATCTTCAGACTGACTTTGGCAGTTTCATGGCTCACTCTTCAGTTTGCAGTTCTCATTCAAGATCATTAGTTTCACTCACCATGATTTAACCCCAACTCATAATCAAGTTTACTGGAAAAATGTATGTTTGACTGTGGGTCCACTTTTCTGACTTTTTCTTATGTGATTACAATTCAAAGTTTATATTAAAAAAAAAAAAGACCATTACTAATTTTCTCATTCTTTAAAAGCACATACAATTCAATAAACTCCTTTTACAGTGTTGATCTTCTGTGCAAGCCTGGTCTGGGCATAAGTGAGGAGGGGTGCCGAATTGCAGTTTTTTTTTTTTTGTTGTTGTTGTTGTTTTTGTTTTGTTTGTTTTTTTTTATTTACAGGTGGACAGTTGCATTCAAATCTTGTGTGCTACCGACAGTGCCACCTGGAGACAGTTTCCAGGAAGAAGACCCTCCGTCACACTGCCATCAGGTGTCAGGACATCTTCAAAGTCTCAACCCAGCAGCACAGACACATCCGAGTGGTTCTGACCAGCAGCGTGGAAAAACCTTCTTCGTCTTATACGTCTTCTCACGTTGCTTGGTGTTTTCTGTGCCACGGATGTTGAGTTGATGCTGGCACAGGCTGGATTTTGAAAAGGTTGAAGCTGCAAAGATTTAAGTTTTATCTCTGGAACATCATTGAGCAGTGCATTGAGTGGAATGTTCCCTTGTCTATCAACTCTGAAAAGGCATTCGACGGTGTTCATGGTGAGAGTTTCTTGGACACTGTGAGGACATACGGAAGACGGCCCAAAAGTAATACCAACGTGAGGATATTTGTCAAAGCTAACAGCATTTCCCTGTAGAGTCTGGGGTAAAACCAGGGCTGCAGGGTCCTCCGGTTGCTTCCAGTTTTTTTTCTGACTGGGTGATGTGTGAAACATCAGAATGTCCTCTTGGAATCCAGTGGACATTGTTCACATATTTGGAAGTTCTTGACTTGCCACCCATCCCTATCTCTAGGAAAAATTTGACCAGCTAAGCAATTTTGCAAAGCGAACTGGCCTGAACATCAATCAGAAAAGGACCCAAGTGACTTTGGTCACCCCAACAGTACCCGATCACCATCAATGGAGAGGAACTGAAGTACATAGATGATTTAGGCAGCCAGTGACAGTGGTGTCCATGAAGACGTCAGGGCCCAAATGAACAAAGTCTGAGGCGTCTTCAGGTGGCTCCTTAACTTCTGGAAGTACAAAGCCGACAGCCTCAAAACTAGGGATGTGCGAGTACCGATACCAGGTATCGGTATCGGGCCGATACTGGCCTTATTTCAAAGTATCGGGTACTCGTGAAGGCTACCGATGCCAGCCGCCGATACTCACGGCAAGAAAACCCCACACGTAGTAAGCCCTCCTCACCAGCAGTTGGCGGTAGTGCAGCCAAATGGGATGCAAGCTGCCGACAAACATGAAGAGGAAGAAGCTCCTCTCTGGAGCGCTGACAGGCGCAGGGCTACACTGCAGCAGGCTGACTTCTCCGTGAGTCTCATCCAGAGCAGAGACGACAGGAATGAATCCAGAACGGCTGTTCGTCTCACCAAAACTCCGCCGGTGTGGAATATAAGTGAAAACGAGCCGAGCTTTGCAGAATGCTAACTCTGCAATGCTAAAATTGCTAAAGGAGGTGCGCGATGTTGTTCATTTACCACTAGTAATTTGTTGAAACACCTCAGGGCGAAGCTTGTGGACGAGAGTCTGACGCTGTTGTGCTGGAAAAAAGAAAACTCCTGCAGCAACTCGACGGCAAACTCTGCAGAAGACCGAGAAACTGAAGAGCAGAGATCCGAGAGCAGCACAGAGAACACGAGCAACTCTTTAAACCCGGGGGTTGTTCTATCTTTGACTTTGGGTTCATAAAAAAATCATTCAAATTAGTACATTTAAAAACCTTAGTTTATGTAAAGTGTAAAACTCAGAGAAATTGTTTTATCTTGCACTTAATTTCATTTAAATAAGTGCAAACTCAGAGTTGCTTGTTTTATTTTTCAGACTATTATTTTGGACTTAAACATAGTGGCTGGGCTGCCTTTTTATTGGAAATAAAATTCATTTTCAAAAATAATCTCATTGCATTATTTTAAATTTTATGTATATAAAGTATCGGTATGCAAGTATCGGTATCGGTGAGTACTGAAGATGAAGTACTCGTACTTGGTATCGGTCTGAAAAAAAGTGGTATCGCACATCCCTACTCAAAACTAAGATCAAGCGTTGCAACAGAGATGCTGCAGCTGTTATTTTGTTCATTTCTGAGTGGTGGAGAGATTCTATCCAAACAGATCTGCTTCAAGCATGATCACAATATATCTTTACTTTTTAATTGTTTTAGATAGGTCAAGAAAAAAATCAACAGATGATGGCGCATTTGCATATTAGACCATTAACTTTTGATTTCTTTCTTCACGTTCAGTTTCTGCATTCAAATTTTTCTCGACATTTGAACCTAATTTGCTCTCTGTGCTTAAACATGCAAAACAATCACAGCGCTGCCATTTCAGAATGAATCTCATGCAAATCGGCACTCAGAGAAAAGCTTACTTGTTTACATGATGCATTCAGTTTCAATTAAATTGGCAGTGTTTGGTTTGGTTTCTCATCATTGTATTTATTGCAGGTAAATGCACTGATTCAGAACTGTGTGTAGCTTTACATTGAGTTTTTTCTTGGTAAAATATTACCACAAAGTTATTTAAAATACTTAAAATAGCTAAATTTGATGAAACTTCTCAAATGGCTAAACATTACAAAACTGCCTGAAACAGGTTTAATAAGGGAAACTACTCAAACAATGAAGCTGAACTTCAGCACCTGCAATAGCTAAAATAAATAAACAAATTAATAAATATTATATAATGGCTGAAACAGCTTAAACAGCTAAAGCTTTAAGGGAGGAAGGTGGTGGGAGTAGGTCCCAATAAGCCAGGCACACCTGAAGAACTGAGTAAAACCGTTTATTGTCCATGAAGAAACCAAAAAACACTCCAAAAATCCCAAATCAATCGAAGAGGAGTCCACTGTGGAGTTAAATCCAAAAACACAATTCACAGGGCTGCCACAGCAGAGGAGCAGAGCATGAACATGGAACGCAACACATACATGGACACGTGACAGAAGACAAGACGATCCAATTGTCAAGTTTGAGCCCAGCTGCAACCCTGAAATAGGCAGACAAGAGAACACACCAGCAAAGGGAACCAGACAGAGACAGATATCAGTGGTGATGGAGAGATCAAGCTTCATGAACCACTGTCTTTATTTTCTGAAGCCTCTAGATGGCACTCTTGGCTGTAAGATTGAGGCTGAAGTACTGGCAATGAAGTGTGCTTTCAAACATTTCTTGAACAGATAGCAACAGCTAGTTGCTTCAGAAAATTAAGACAGTGGTTCATGAAGCTTCATCTCTCCATCACTAGATATCAGTTTTACTCGCGCGTCGAGACACAGCTGACTCCACAGGGCAGCTTCCTTCAACTGCGAAGACCTGCTCATCCCCAAGCTTCTTTATTAGAATATCGGTGGGTGGATACAACCGATAACACACGTTGTTTTCTGGTTACACAAGTTTGCAATAATTTTCCACTATATGCATAATAGATCATTGGCATGCTATGCCTTTATTCCTGGACCCTCAAGGGTTAAATATTCCAGACAGGATAAATCAGTAAGTGTCAGCATGAAGCAATGACAATAAGTGGATTTTTCCAACACCAACAACCAGAATATTTGTCAGGCTTCCATCTGACTGTCTCAAAATTTTTGAGCAAATTTTGTGAAAATGCAACTTTATGCCTAATTTCATTCATTATTATTGTACAGTTACTGAGAGGAAAATACACCGAGAGACAACGTCATCACAGAGCGTCTCTTTCTGCCATAAAACAAACAAAACACTCATGCATTAATGTTTGCTTATTTAATTAACTCCAGGGAAATATTGTGTTTCTCCTTCCATTCAAACATATCTTACTTTATCATCGTCACCAGACAAATCCACCCCCTCCAAGCATAAAAACTTTTCTGTATATTTCTAGCATTTCCATTAATGTTTATTTTCACTTACTTTTGAAAATTCGAATTAGATGGTTGGAACCGCTATCGCAGACTGAGAGCGTCTTATAAGCCCAGAACACCAGGTGACTAAAACCACACAATCAGGCACAGGTGAACAACACCAGGAACAGCAATCAGACATGAGGAGAGGGAGGAGCAGAGCCTGAAACAATAAATGATGTCAGAAACAATAAAAACACGGACAGGACGAAACATGAACCATGACACAAAACAGTTCAAAATTATTTAGTTAGAAATTCCTTCTTTCCGCACTGATCCTTCATATTTCGAGGATGCAGTTGGTAGACATACTAGGCTACACTCGGTGTTGAGCTGGGAAATGTATATGTAGGATCCGATTAGAGCAAGGTGTTGAATCATTGCCTGGCAAGGAAGGAAAAACAGTTTTGAAAACTGCTGCCGCAGTTTTCACGGAAGTCGGGCTGTTACGTGTGCTTGGTTTGGAGTTTGTTTGATGGAAAATAAATGGACATATCTCATATCAGCAAACGATCACCTCAGTAACATCATTCAGGCTGTAAAGGGTGTCAGCGTGTTAGCCAAAAATCAGGCAGAAGCACTTCAGTGACTTCAAGTTAGGCTTAGCTTCTACATTCTATATTTCCCAAACATTTCTTTTTGTTTTAGTATACCTGCCCATTCATGAAGTTGTGTGCATCTATAGAGGTTTGTATGGACCTGTTTGTTGTATTATTCTATTGTATGAATGTCTTGATTTGTCTGTGCCAATAGTTGGAGGGTGGATGGGTGAAGACGTGAAGATAAATCCAACAATCTGTGAACGAACCAAGGCTGTGATACAGGGTGTAACTTTCAGTCAAATCACAGCAGCTTTGCCTCCCTGTGCAGGAAGAGCAGCGGTAACACCAGACTGCTGGGCATATTGAACCAGGATTCACAGACCTTCAGCACACACTCCCCTTGACCGTATAAAAACAGAAGAGACCAAACCAGATTACTCAGAAATCTCAGCACCAGCACTCCCAGTATGGCTACAATAGTGTGAAAGGCCTTCTGCTTCAATTGGTCAACCCTCTCCTGATTCCGAGCCCCTTCTCCTGGACCTGGACGGATCAGGAGACGGAGAACCGAGAGGCTGCAGAAGGAGATGACAAGCAGAAATAGGGCTAAAAGACCAAAATTGAGAATGAACCACCAGGGTCCTGTTCCTGCTAACCCTGTCACCAGAAAACAGAGCAACCACACGCCAGCTATAGGGACCGTCCTGATCCGGAGCCCCCGCTCGCCCCGCAGTCTCAGATAGGTGATGGGATGGACCACGGCCAGGTAGCGCTCCACACAGGTGAGAACATGGAAGAACATCTCTCCATACCAGGTGTACACCAGGAGGAAATCTCCAACATCCAGCAGGTGACAATCCCTGGAGAAGACGGCGTAGCAGCTGAGGATACAGCGCACGACGCCGACCATCTCCATGACGACCACGTGGTAGGTGAAGCAGTCCGAGTAGGACATAGCTGCTGCAGAGGACGTCGAGAGGCTCCGCCTCCACTGCTGGAGGCCGCGGTGAAGGATATAGATGCAGAGGGGGAGGAGGAGAAGAGCGTAGCTGATCATGGAGGAGATGAAGATGATGGAGGTCGGCGGTGACAGGAGGCAGTACGAGGAACCGGTGGAGGACAGCTGAAGATGGGGGAGGGAGTCATTGGCGGAGGAGTTTCCAGACATATCTGAAAGACAGAAAAAGCACTGGATTAAGTTCATACATCAGCCATAACAATACAACCAACCCTCCAATGTTGTGGTGGTTCAGAATTTTCTGTTAGTCTGCATTGAATTTTATTTTGAAAAACGCTTCACTTACATCAGTGGCATTAAACTCAATAACCCCCCCCCCCCATTTTTTCCTGCAAGTGCTCACTATCAGTAAAGTGTGCACTAACCTTTGTCCAGAGAGAAAACCTGCTACACTTGGAACCAGCTGCCAATGTTGATACTTCTCAGCATGAAATTAACGCGGTTAGCTTTACACTGCTGCACCAGGCAACAAAGATCTGTGTCCATGCTAAAATCCCCAGATCTCATATTAGGAATGACTGGAACTTTGACTTTCACTGAGCCAAACTCTCATGTTGTCACGTCACCCTTGAACCTGCATACCGGCATGTTCATGACAACCATAGATTTACAATACATAGACCTGCTCTGATGGCACCTAAAAACCGCCATCGTGTGGCTCTAGTGCATAATGGTCTATGCTACCATGCTGCCCACATGTATTTAACGCTTCATAATTGGTGCCACTTATCTATGCAGATCAGTGGTCAGTCAGTCATTTGATGTGAGCTCGAGCTTGGACTGAACATTTATGTAGATTGCTCAAATACACATGAATGGAGAGAACGAGCAACTGAACTCAAGTTTTTATGAAGTAATCACACACTAACAATGTTAAAAGATGATAAAAGTCAATTTTTCATGATAGGGCTCCTTTAAAATTTTCATCAACAGTCGAGCTGAACATCGTCAACTAGAGCATTCAAATCAAAGTAAAGAGAGTGAAACACAGCATACAGATGGAGAAATATATTCAGGAGGAATGCTCAAGCCATTTCTCAGGATCTGCATCAGCTTTACAATTCAAGATGTATGGAAAGGAGCCCCTGTTGTCCTTTTCCGCTGCCAAGGAAGTTATTTTATTTACTGAAATGTGTAATTTTAATCAATTTTTTCCATCAATAATTTGCACATATTGGTCTTAATCCAACACCAAGTGGTGGAAACTTCTTCTAAACACACTCTGAAAGGTTTCACACTTTACTTGAGCTTTTTCAGTGTTTCGAGTCCAGTATAGATAAATATAATCTGTTGCAATCAGGCTGACACTTTCAAGTGTATAAGGAGTGGATTTAAGCTTCTTGAATTTTTATATTGAGGAATGAAAATTTGCTAAGCTAAGTGTAGCTATTTGTTAATGGATTGTGTAGCTATTTTGGAAAAAATATCTAGAAAAAGTCTGTTTATGGAGTTTGACTCATTGAAATTATGAAATAAGCATTGAAAAAACTCACCTCTTCAGCTCTGAGTCTGTCTGAAATACTGAACAGGAAGTGGAGTTTTAAAGGCATCGTCTGTGTGTGTGTGTGTGTGTGTGTGTGTGTGTGTGTGTGCGTGCGTGCGTGTGTGTGCGTTTTGCATGTTGTTACAATCAAGTCAGTTTTCCCGGTCTTTTTACATGCTTTCTTTCACCTAGTCAAATTTCCACCTCGTTGCCGTGGAGACGGAGGTTAAAACCCGATACCCGATCAACCCGACTTGATAAAGTTAAGTCTGACACACACAAAAACACAATAAAAGGGACATTAGCCTTATTTATTTGAACTGCAAACTTTAAAATGTTTTATTAAGTTATTCAGTAAGAATCCAACTGTTTCAGTCTATAAACTGAAATCAGGCACATTTATCCATCTCAAGACAAACATTTACTCAGATACGATTACATTTTTATAGAAACAGCGACAGATGTGTATTCAGTCTTAATAGGAAACAGGCTTATTAATAAGATTTTCCCATGTTTTAGTGAGGCTGCTGTAGGTTTTGACTGCTGGCAGGCATTAACAACACTGGGCTTCTCTGAATTCTCATTCTTCGAGTTTCCACTGTTGCGTATCAGAATCACTTTCTTCAGGTGTGATTAATGAGGTGTCGTGTTCACAATGAGGAGACATTACATACAACAAAGTTCCTATGAAATTCACAAATACAATGCTTGAAATATTTTCATGAACTGATTCTCATTACTTCTCAAAGTACAGAAGTTACATCAAGATCAAAAGTCGTACTTTTTTGTTGTTATTTGTCTGTGTATGTGATTAATATTAACAAACTACGCATCTATCAAACATGTATATATGGGACAAGTGGGACCACCGCTGATATCTAGAGCTGTGATGATCAATTTTATTTTTGTTGTCGAACCCATCCATCCATCTATCATCCCTCCATCCATCCATCCATCCATCCATCTATCATCCCTCCATCCATCCATCCATCTATCATCCCTCCATCCCTCCATCCATCCATCCATCTATCATCCCTCCATCCATCCATCCATCTATCATCCCTCCATCCCTCCATCCATCCATCCATCTATCATCCCTCCATCCATCCATCCATCTATCATCCCTCCATCCATCTCTCCATCATCCATCTATTATCCATCCATCCCTCCATCCATCCATCTATCATCCATCCATCCCTCCATCCATCCCTCCATCTACCCATCCATACATCCAACAATACATACCTCCATCCATCCATCTATGCATACATCCCTTCATCCATACCACCATTCATCCATCCATCTGTCCGTCCATCCATCCATCCATCCATCCATCCATCCATCTCTCTATCCTTCCATCCATCCCTCCATCCATCCATCTATGCATCCATCCCTTCATCCATACCACCATTCATCCATCCATCTGTCCCTCCATCCATCCCTTCATCCATCCATCTCTTTATCCTTCCATCCATCCCTCCATCCATCCCTCCATCCATGGATCCATCAATACATCCCTCCATCCATCCATCTATGCATCCATCCCTTCATCCACACCACCAATCATCATCCATCCTTCCATCCATCCCTCCATCCATCCATCCTTCCATCCATCCATCCACCCATCCATCCTTCCATCCATCCATCCATCCATCCATCCATCCATCCATCCATCCATTCATCCATCAATCCATCCCTCCATCCATCCATCGAACCATCCATCACTCAATCTATCCATCCATCCATGAAAATGTTTGTGGATTTGAAAAACTATTCTTCCCAGGTCTACTTCAGATTAGGTTTTTCTTGGATTAATTACATAAGTAAGTAAGTATTAAGTAATGCATAGTTTCAATCCTTCATCCGCTGCCTGTCTTACTGCGCTGCAACCTTCTCTCCTTGTGCAGGAACAGCAGAGGTAAGACCAGACTGCTCGGGATATTCAGCCACATTTCACACGTCATCATGAAACACAAGTTGAGATCCTCGTAGATACTCCACACGATCCAGACTATAGCCCAAACCACCCTCAGCAGCAGCGCCCCCAGTATGGTGACCACAGTGTAGAACGCCCTCCTCTTGGATTGGTCCACGCCGGCCTTGGTCCCGCCCCGCTGTCCCGGTCCTGGACGAATCAGGACACAGAGAACCGAGACGCAGCAGAAGGAGATGGCGATCAACGCTGGGATCAGGAGGGAGATGGCTTCAACGCGAACCGATTCATCTAAGGTGAAAGCCATCCCTGCTGCACTGAGGAGCCACACACAGCTGATGGTGGCGATCCCGATCCGGACCATCCGCTCACCCCTCAGCCTCAGGTAGGCGACGGGATGGACCACGGCCAGGTGGCGCTCCACACAGGTGAGGACGTGGAAGAACGTCTCTCCGTGCCAAGTGAAAATAAGAAGAAACTCCCCCACAAGGAAAAACTTCAAATCTCCACTGTAGATGGCAGCGCAGTAGAACAAATACCCAAAGCCACCAATCAGCTCCATGATGGCCATGTGGTAGGTGAAGACGTCCAAGAGGCTGGTCGACGAAGCAGAGGAGGAGGAGGAGGAGGAGGAAGGCGGGGGCTTTTTCCTGCACTCTCTGGCAGCGTGGTAGAGGATGTAGATACAGAGAGGGGAGCGGAGGAGCATGGTGACCAGCGCAGACATGGTGAAGTAGCTCGAACTTTGTTCGGAGAAGAAGCACAGAAGGCACTCCTCCAGAGAGGAGCAGTGGGCAGGTTGAACAGAGTCATTGGAGGAGTTCGTCGACATGTCTGGATAGAAACAAACACGGAGAAAACTTTCAACTTTTGCAAGGATGGACTTGGAGTCAACGAGAGGAACCCATGTTGATGGAGAAGAAAAACATGATGTCCAATAGACCGTCATGGAGGGAGGTGGGTGGGAGGGTGGAGGAGGCTTTGGTGGAAAACTGCAGCATGGCAGTGAAATTGGAAATAGTTTTTCATGGAAATATTGCAGAGAGGGACTGAGATGGACAATAAAGAAGGTGGGATCTAAGACAGTGGCAAAGGGAGATGGCTGGGCTGTGATTGTCTCATTGTTTGAATTATTTTAACCTTAAACATGAGGCTTTCAGCAGAGAGCTGGGATAGGGTTCCCTCCTCCTTACATCAGTGAGATCTTTCGAAAATGTCACTGGATTCCAAAGAGATTTCACACTCTGACATTGAAATTGCCAACTGACAACAAATATAAGTCTGTATACGTGTCCCTCTCCCAGCAACATTTTCAAAAAGTTCTGTTTCCATCCATTTATATGGATAAGTCATTTTTGATAAGTGGCATTTTCCCGATTCCTTCCCGATTCCATAGAGATGGAGTCAGATCGTTTTCAACAAGTTGTGTTTTTCAGTGTCTGGATGAAGAGAGAATACATAATCTGGAATTTGTTGGGGCTAAAATAATAATGTTACACATTTCAAAGAAACAAAATAAAACCTTATTCTAGGCTCAATATTAAATTTGAAATATATAATCATTTACAAGCACACCAACCTTTAATCCAGTCTGTTTCTTCTTTCTGCAGCTTCACAGCCTCAAACTCAAGATATACTCTCTCTCTCTCTCTCTCTCTCTCTCTCTCTCTCTCTCTCTCTCTCTCTCTCTCTCTCTCTCTCTCTCTCTCTCTCTCTCTCTCTCTCTCTCTCTCTCTCTCTCTCTCTCTCTCTCTCTCTCTCTCTCTCTCTGTGTGTGTGTGTGAGTGTGTGTGTGTGTGTGTGTGACATGGTTGACTTCTGCATTCAAATTGTTGAAAGTATCTCTGAGAGGTAATGTTTTAACTAATCAAATACTTTGACTCGATATCATGACGATCCATGTAAATGTGCTTCACTGACTGATGGAACTCTTCACCTCTGTTACAAATATTATTATTATTATTATTATTATTATTATTATTATTATTATTATTATTATTATTATATTATTGTTTTATACTATCAATAAAACAATAACCCAATAAACTTTATTTGTATAGCAGTTACACAAACAGCTTCAATTCAAATCAAGGGATGAGAAAATAAAGTTAATGAGAGGATCAATACGATTGGTACAGAATGGCACGTTTAAAGACCGTGACAGATCAGAAATATCTCAAAGTGAAGAGTGAGGACTTGGGATGGCCTTCGTTAACAGCTGGGTGGAGATTATATCTAACAGGCAGGAGGAGGAGATCCCAGCTGCAGCACTGTCTGCTTCCACAGCGGTGGACAGACGGAGGTCCGAGAAGGAAGAATCACCGTCAGGAGGGATTGACATGATTCACAGGTCGATCTGGACAGACTTATGGTGATGAGTAATGAAAGAAGAAAACCTGTAGTGTACAAACATAGCCACTAGATGGCAGTGTTTCTGTGTCACTGGAGAAATGAGTAACTGAAAGAAAGACCGAGAGAGAGCGAGAGAGAGAGAGGGAGAGAGAGAGTAGGAAATTAGAATAGACAAGCAAAGAAAGGTGAATGTAAATAAAAAGGACCAAAGAGTCAAAAGGGTAAAGAGAGAGAGAGAAAGATGGAAAGAAAGACTTATAATTTTAGCATTTACCAACATCCACCTCACAGAGCATCGTCCTCCCTTCAGCATCCAGACTATAGAGCATCTTCCTCCCTATAACATCCAGATTATAGAGCATCTTCCTCCCTATAACATCCAGATTATAGAGCATCTTCCTCCCTATAACATCCAGATTATAGAGCATCTTCCTCCCTATAACATCCAGACTATAGAGCATCTTCCTCCCTATAACATCCAGACTATAGAGCATCTTCCTCCCTATAACATCCAGATTATAGAGCATCTTCCTCCCTATAACATCCAGATTATAGAGCATCTTCCTCCTTGATGATTCATCTGAAGTGAACAAAGTGAATATTTCATTCATTTTCAAACTGTTGACAGTTCAGCTAAAGCTAATGCTAACATTACCTTTATAAAAACATCTTAATGGAGCTTATTTGAAACAGTTATGGACTTTATTGATGATAACTGGAACAAAGTAAAGTAAAAAATAAATAACTGCTTGGAAAACCAACAGTGTCACATTGGCTTTGTGTGGTCTCTCTCTCTCTCTCTCTCTCTCTCTCTCTCACACACACACACACACACACACACACACACACACACACACACACACACACACAGTCCACACTCACAGGGGGAGTTTCCTGTTGTATGGAGCAAAGGCAGCAGAGTGGGAGGAGTGAGGAGGAAAAGGCAGGAGGGAAGGAATGTCCGAGAGAGAGAGAGAGGGAGAGCAGGAGGGAGAGGGAGCCTCTCAGACGGAGGTGTGACTCCACAGAGTCAGCAGCTCCTCTCCTCTCTCCTCCAGCTGGAGGTTCAAAAGTAACGGATCCCTGTGAGGCCTGCTCCTCCAGGTGAGCTCTCTGATTGGCTCGTCTGGCTCCGTATTGGCTGCCGGCTGCGGTCGGACTGGACCTGTACCTGCCTGGAGGCCCACCTAGTCGAACTCCCATCACTCCCTCCACCCGCCCTGCTGCCGCCGGCCTCAGGATGAGCGTAGCCGGGGAGGTGGTGTGTGAAGGCTGGCTGAGGAAATCTCCTCCGGAGAAGAAGCTGCGGCGTTATGTGAGTAACACACACACACACACACACGCACACACACACATAAAACATACACATATGCACACACACTGTTAACAGCAAACACTCACCGTGAAAGTAAGAAACTATGCTGCACCAAGCAACAAATAAGACTTCAATGTACAAAATGAATGAAACTGGCGGAGAACGTACGGTATTTATTGAAAAACTGACAAAATGATCAACTTTAAAAAAAGGACTTTCAATTTAATTCCAAACAAAAATTGAAAACTGATTTTTTTTTTTCAGTTGTATAGAAGACTAGATTTCAAAACACACTAAACTGATGTACTATAATAAAACATCTTCTTTCAAACATCTACAGAAGTTTTGTAAAATCTAATGAGAGAATTGGTCATGTAGTCCAAATCGTTCTTTAGTTGTTTTAATGTTTACTCCACTTTACACACCGAGTCACCCGCTCAAGTTTCATTGTCACAAAAACTGCGTTTACACAACAACGTTTTCAAAACAGAAAACTTTCTTTTTCACTTCCCGTTTGCACGGAGACGATGCTCGCAGTCACTGAAAACTCAACTTTTAAAAACATCTCCCAAGGTGGAACTTTTTTGAAGAAGTTCTGATGCTGTGGAAACATGGAAAATGCAGCTTTTGGGAAACTCTCCAACTGTTTCCATTTAAATGGTGCAACTTTTCGAACATGCTGCTAGTAGTCACGCTCATCACAGTGTTGATGCTTATGGCACATTGTTCTCTGCTCTGTGTGTGTGTGTGGTTTCCTTACAAAAACAACCAACAGCGCCAACTAGTGGCCCAACAGGCTAACTACATCCTTTTCAGGCATTCTGATGTTTCCATGGAAACGCACACTGTTGTCAAAACGTTTCTGTGTGAACATAAAACTTTTCCGAAAAGATAACAGAGAATAGAGAAGACAAACAGAAGACAGAAGAGGGAGACAGAAAGTGAGATGGTCCCTCACACGGTGTGTGTGTGTGTGTGTGTGTGTGTGTGTTCTGTCTTTGGTGCGAGACGAGCGTCGGTTAGTCCCTGTAAACAAATCTAAACAGGGGCTGCGAGGCTTACTTTCCAGTAAAGAATCAGCTTAGCACACACACACACACACACACACACACACACACACACACACACACACACACACACACACACTCACACAGACTGCATATCTGGCATACCTTACCAGTGAGTTGAGCTAATCTCATCTCTCCTCCATATTTTCCACCAAACCTCTTTCTCTGTTTCATTTCCTTTCAAACCTCTTCCCTCAACAAGTGTGGCCTCTGCTCCACTGGAGGGGAAACTGCTGGAAGAAACTCTTCCTTTTGATCTGTAACATGAGCTCCGAAAATACAAAAATCTCCATTTAAGCAGAGTGAAGCGATTCCAGGTCATGAGGAGGACTGCATTACCCAGAATTCCTCAGTGGACTGAATGTCCTCTCTCCTGAGAGGCAAGGTTTGGGCCCAGGCTCTGCTCATGATGGTATACACAGCCCGGTGTGTGTACACACACACAGTCGGCCGGCGCAGCTGTGTGTCTACTGTCAACACACACACACACACACACACACACACTCCAGAAAGGCACACGAAGAGGCCCGTGTGTGTGTTGGTGTGTTGTCCGCTAAGGATTGGGAGAAAGTTCGTGGAGCGTACTCCGTCACGCACTCTGTGTGTGTGTGTGTGCGTGTTTGTGTGTTTGTGCGTGCGTGCGTGCGTGCGTGCGTGCGTGCGTGCGTGCGTGCGTGTGTGTGTGTGTGGTGTGTGTGTATGTGTGTGTGTGTGTTACGTAATAAACTAATCGCTCTCAGCTGGGTCGGGTTGAGCGAAGACGGGAAGAAGGGGCGGCGGGGGAGGGGCGGGGCTCCCTGCAGATTTAAAAGATTTGGAAAAGTGGGTTGGAGCAAACCCAAGGAGGAGTGATGAGGTAAAGCTCGAGGACAATGAGAACACACACACACACTCACACACCCAAAAGGTCAAAAACAAGCAGAGAAGAGCTGCATGAGAGCCTTTGTTTTCCTTCTCTATCTGTGTCACAGTCCAGATCGCTTTTAGGGCCTAATTACGCGGCGATGATTTCAAGTTAAAATGCAAAAGTTTCGTAGCTTTTTAGGAGTTTTTTTCACACAACAGCGGAGCTCGGACACACGAGTCTCGTTTACACGTGTCCGAAAATCCACCGATAATCAGATTATGAGGTCAAACTGATCAGAAATGTCTTATATGATCTGATCCAATCAGATTGGATCGGAAGCGGTCGTCCACCCCGATCAATAATCCGCTTGGTTCCTCATATAAACAGCCGATCGCGTTCACGTCATGACGGGAGCAGAAAACAGGAAGCAGGAATCAGGAGAGTCCAAACCAAGACACGCAGAGAAACAGGACGGTGGTGGAGAAAAACCTTTAAAAGTGGTGTTAAAAACAACTGTTTTCAGTTCAAACACTTGTGAAGAACAGGACTATTAAAAACACAACTTTATGAAAATGGAACAATCCCAGGTCCGCTCAGATCGGAGGGATGGATTCACAGAAGAAGTGAGACGTTTGTCAATCTGCTGCCGATCAGGCGAAGAACAGAGGAGACTAGGAGCCGAAAGGCGGAGAGCTGCTGCTCAGGTCGGCTCGTAGTTTTGATTTGAGGCAGGATGGAGGAGGAAGAGTTATTTTCAATCCATTGTGACTGCTTCCTGCTGGGGTCAGAGGTCAACGGAGGAAACAGGACCGATGGAAACCAGAGTTTCACCTGATGTCAGGAAACTACGTGGGAATGATAAGGGAGTGAATCCACCGAAATTTCATAGAACTGACAGCTAGTTAATAAATTACATTTCAATAAGATTGTTCAATTTATATATTTTTTTTTTTAAGAAATGGGTGAAATAAATAAAAATATTCACAAATAATTTAATTGGCAATTAAAAATGAATACATTGATTATATCAGGAGTTAAAATGAGTAATTTAAAAATTAAAAATAAGGTATGCCAATATACTTTGTATTCTACGTTCACTAAAAGTAAAAAATAAATAAATAAATAAAATGGCCAAAAATATTTGAGAAATGAATAACATAAAAACACTGAAGAATAATCAGGTCTTTTAATGATGATAGAATTAACAGGATGGAAAATTGTTAAAAGATAAATATCACAGAAAAAAACTTAATTCAACAATGTAAAATTTTGCAGATATTCATTGTTTGATTCCTAAAGGACAAAGTATGGACACAGAATGTAATTAAAAAATTGTAAGCATGTCCATGGAAATACCCAGAGATCATTTCAGGAAGAAAAAGTACAGATTAGTAATTAGAAATAAATAAAATTAAGTATATTAGCTATTTTGAAGTGAAACAATGAATTACTTAACTAATGTAAAAATAAGATGAAAAAGTTTTGAAATAAGATCAAAATTAAACAGTTGAGAAGAAAACTGAAACATGTGTCTCGATAAGAAGCTTCTCCATGAGGTTCGAAGAGACGTCACCAGTTCGGTCAATAATCCAACCCTCTATTCAGGGGGTGTTCAACATAAGGCACCTGGACCAAAACTGTCCTGTAAGTGGTTCCAATCCAGCCCAACAAACCACCAAGCAAACGGTAAATCTTTCACAGAAAACATAGATTTGTTTTTACCCATTTTTAGTGGATATAGTACAACAGTGAGCTGAGCTAGCTAGCTAGCATTAGCCTCAAAGCCATGCTGTCAGATTAACCTTGTCCTGTGTGATCTGGTCTTTTCTTGTCTCGTCTCCTCAGGCTGCTAAAACTTTGATTTCACCCACCAGCCACCTTGTCTTGGTCTTAAACGTTGTAGCTCTTGTCTGTTTTCATGTAATTCACGTCTTATTTGGTGGGTAAACACGTCTTCTGCCACCTCTTACCGGCATTTCCTGTTCAGATACTTCCTCTTCCTGTCTGTGTTTGAGGGGACGGGCGAGAGGAAACACACTCGGTGGTATTTTAACTGCCGTGCACTTTGATGGCGTCCAGAGCCAGCGAGGCTCCGGCCAGCGGGGTTTTGGAGGAAGAACTCTCCAGAAGAGAGTCAGGTGCAAACACCCCGAACAGAATCCACTGCTCAAAGTCAGATTCTTCTTTGGTTATGGAAGAAACAACAAAAATACGAAGCCTCACAGAGACACATTTTATTATGGAACAGGTGAACTTCCCTTTCCGAGCGCCGTGTCTGTCTGTCTCCGTCTTGGTACTTCATTTCAGCTTTTTGCTGCATCTTGTCGTGAGTCTTTCGCTGCACTGACATCCAGATTATTGAACCCTTTCCCCCCCTCTCGCTGATGTAACCTCAGCTAACATCCAGATTACACAGCTCCTCCCTGTCGGGGTTCATGTTTCAGATTATGTCTGAAAACGCCGTCTGAGTAGATTTTTGGGAAAACGCCATCTTTGCTCTTGCGTGTAGACAAGAGGAGATGGAGATTAACCTCACAGTGTGAGACAGAAGCGTCATCAGTATCATCTGCATTCAACCTGTTTTTAAGGTAGAGGAGGAAACATCCCTTTCTGTAAGCACCCAGCTCTGTGTGAACGTGGCCTGAATGTGTCTCTTGCTTCAGGTTCCTTGGCTCCACCTCCTTATGTTTGATTGTTGTTCCACCCTGATGACTCTCCCCTATACCTGAGTGCGTGATCGTCCTCGCCTGGTGGCTGTGGGTTGATAATGGACTGGTTTTGTCTGCTCAGGTTGTCGTTTTCTGTGTTTCTCTGTGTTTCTCTGCATTTCTCGGTCTCTGTGTGGCTGTGTTCCTGGACTTTAGTCCTTGTGTTTCATTGTTTGTTTGGATTGTTTTGGATTACACTCCATTACTTCATTAATCACGAAGACTTGTTGTTTTTTTTTTTTGTTTTTTTTTTTTGAATACTTTTTGGGGATTTTTGTTTCACCTTGTTGGTGTTAAAATGAGTTTCCATCTACAAAAATGTCTGACTTTCTTCATCTCTGGGCCCAAACAATTTACTTCCTCCACTAACTGATGTAACTTCAGCTGGCTCCATCCAGTCACCATCATCTAATTTCAGATAACATGTTGTTACCAAACCTACAATTTAAGCCCCTTTTCATCATAAACCTGTCTGTCTGTGAAAAATGGTTCTGAATGCAGATGGAAGAAAACATCAAATCTTTTTTATGGCTTATTGAGTTGCAGTGAAAGTCCTTATGAGGTTAAAACGTCTAGCTTCAAGAAGTCAGAATGTCATCCTTCTATGAATCATAGAGCCAAAGACAAAAATTCAGATTTGACATTTTCTTATTGAATATCTGAAGAAGAAAAGACATTCGCTCATCAAACCTCTGCTGATTTCCAGTCAGATAACTTCTGCTTCCTGTCAACTGTGACTCCTGCATGCACAGGCTCATATTGGATTCTTCTCACCTTTATATGGTCGTCACGTGCGCGCGCTCACTCACACTACGTACACACTGACAGCATACACTTAACACGAGTGGTGAGTTAAGTCTGAAACATGACTCGTCGTCGTGGATTTGCTCGGGGGAGATGGACTCTTCCCGCCGTGCCGAGGCCTGGTGACGGTGGCCGGGGAGTCGCGTCAGATTTTCAGCAGCTCACTGTGAGCGAGGGAGTGACGGCTGGTTAGCGTTCATGTTCACTGGAGTGGAAAACAGAGAGAAGCCAGGTCGAAAGTCTAAACTCCTGATGTGCTGTCTGTGAACGCTTACATGCTGGTGGACGAAGAATTCCCTGAGTTTGTATTTTCTGAAAACATGAACAGCTGATTGAGACGTTCAAGGAGTTAAATCAATCTGAATTGATAAGGGTCATATTAGAGTTTGAACTCCCCTGGTAGCAGAAAATCATGCGGTATTTAAGTATATATTTTGAAAAGTGGTCAAAATTCAGGTTAAAGAATTATATTTAACAAGAACACAGAGTAGAGTTAGAACGATGTTGCTCAGTAGTTTAAAGGTGCTGTAGGCAGGATTTTGCTAGTCAGTGCTAAGTTTTCTGTGTTTTCTTTGGATTAAATGTTAGAGTATCCGTTGATAATCCTTTAGGAGTGTAGCATAACTGCACTACCGCGAGGGTGCAGCGTTTCCATCTGTCTCTGTTCTGAGCTGAAAAGGAATCTCGACAGCTCCAGGTATCTTTGACCAATCAGCAGAGCCCCTGAGGCTCTAACCGTGATTGGTCGAGGGGCGTTCGTCACACGTTCTTGTGGGAGGGGCCTAACTTGTGTAAGGGCGTGATGTCAGAGAAAACAGGACAGGATTGGCTGTGCTGGGTTTCAAATCGCCATCTTGCTTAGGTAAACCTAAGCAAGATGGCGGAGATGCTGAATCTTGCCTACAGCACCTTTAACTGCTAAGCATGTAACGCTGAGTCATGCTGCTTGCTACACGCTAAGGGGTTTCAGAGCTCACACACCAGTGATGCTACATGCGACATGCGACATGCTAAAATGTTTCAGAGCTCACATACCAGGATTGCTTTATGTTAAACTTGATTAAACTGAAACTGAAAAGCCTTTATTAGCCCCACAAGGGGAAAATTTACAACATCACAGCAGCAAAGTGACCGTTTGATCGAAAAATTGTGAAGTTTGTTGCTCCCAGACTGTAAAACCTTTTCTGTTTGAGGTGTTTCACATTTTCTTGAAATTTGTCTTGATTTTCTGATAAAGTGACACACTCCTCTTCTGTCCTCAGGCGTGGAAGCGGCGATGGTTCGTGTTGCGGAGCGGCCGACTGAGCGGAGAACCGGACGTCCTGCAGTACTACAAGAACCAGCAGTCGCGTCAGCCGATCAGGACCATCAACCTGAACCTGTGCGAGCAGGTAAAGAGACGGAGACGTGGTCGCCCAATGCTGCTGAACTAGAAAAGAATGGCTATCTTTACAACTTCTTTATTTCCTTCTTTACTATCAAGAACCAATAGGGTTTGAAAGTCTTTCCTTGATTTGGCTTTAGTGTTTTATCTTTTGCACCCTTCCGTACCTGAGTCAAGTTCCTCTTATAAAACAATACATTCTTTTCTGAAAACCAGCTGAAATCCTCATTTTAAAACCACAACCTCACAGAGCACAGATGGCGCCCTCTGCTGGACTACAAATGTCTTTGTGTCCTCTCCCACAGGTCGACGCCGGCCTCACATTCACAAAGAAAGAGCTGGAGAGCAGCTTCGTCTTTGATCTGAGGACGGAGGAGAGGACCTGGTATCTGGTGGCCGAGTCCGAGGAGGACATGAACCGCTGGGTGGCGTCCATCTGCCTGCTGTGTGGCTTCAACCCCACCGACGAGGGTACGGCGGACATCACTTCATGTTGAACCGTCAGAAATAGTCTCTTGGTTTTTGTTTTTTCTTTGTTGGGACCCATTTGATTCAACTTGAAGAAGTAACGAAAGAACAAGAAGTAAGAAAATCAACATATTGAGTCACAGGAGTCTGAGAAAAAAAACAAAACAAAAACGAAACAGTCCTCGTTTTCTTCAGAAAGCTTTCCAGTAAATGGTGCAGATAAAAGTTCCCCAGCAGGAAGTTACAGAAAGGTTTTCATCCTTCAATCTGCTGTTTAAATTCGCAGTTCCAGTCAGACCTCCCAACTCATCTGCCTCCATCCTTCCAAGCATTAACACCACCGTCGTCTCCACGGTAACGGGGTCGGTCCCGCCCCCTTACGACCCGGTGAGCGTGCGGCACCTGGAGCCGGACGGCGGCCTGGAGGATGATTACCTCTGGCTGTCGCACTGCCAGACTCAGCTCAGGTAAAGGAACAAATGCACACGGAGAGAAACAGAGCTTCGCCGTTGGGTCCATGTTCTCGTCCATGTTTGACACTATGGCGCTGGAGGAACATGTTTCCATGACAACACAGGGGGAATCACGTTTCCATGACTATGGAGAAAATATTACCTATTTCACTTATCTATGGGAATTTGAAACTGAGCAACATTTTTGGAAATAATGTCAAAAATGTTTTCTTACCGAGATACCCTGAGATGCCAAAGTATGTGTGTTTGGAATATACCCAAGACATGTTTTGCAGAACGTTAAACAGTATAAAGATCTGTAATTTGGAGACGAATAGGTTAGTGTGTATTCAAACAGCAATTTTTTTCCCTTTATTTAGTTGAAAGGAAAAAAGAAACAGCTGACGGTGAATCAACTAAACTAAATGAGCGGCAGGTTGAGACGCGTCGGCTCTCAGGACAGAGGATTAGTTATTTGTTTTGGATCACACCCACAGGTTTCCAGCTTTAGTTCATCAGAGCAGCTGGTGAAGAAGCTTCTCTGCCTCCTCAGTCGGAAAGATTTTGACATTTTCCAGCAGCTTCAGTTGGTTTTCGTTCAGGTTTGGTTCTCGAGCTAAAAGACAGTGATCACTGGGTAGTAGGGAGTTATCTGTGACCAAGCCACTCCTCCATTCAGACAGAAGGAACTGTAAGTGCTTCACCTCTGTCTTCCTCCAGGCCTCCTCTGGGTTCCTCCGCCTCTCTTGAAGCCGACTACAACGACAACCTCTACCCTCCCCCCTCCGCCACTTCCTCCTCCTCCTCCTCTTCGTCTTCTTCTCTGCTTCCCAGCAGCCTCCCTCCCGGCCCCCCGGCCTCCTCCGGCTACAGGACGGCACCTTGGACGGTGGCGGGGATGTCGAGCCCCCTCAGCCAGTCTCTAGACGCCGGCGCCACCCCGGACGCCCAGAAACGAGGGGCCAGACCTCGCTGCCACCCGTCCCCTCACCCCAGGAAGCACTCCTTGGACTTCCACCTGCGTCCCGTTGCCATATCTCTCACCGGCGACAAGCACCCGACCACGTGCACGCCGACCGGGTACCAGGTCCCCCGCCCGGCGTCCACGCCCCAGCCGCCCCCGCCCCGCCGCGTGTCGTCCACCCCCAGCGTTGACCCGTCCACTCAGTCGGAGCTCCACGCCGCCACCGCCACTCCTCCCCCACGGCCGCCGAAGCCTTCGGCCGTCGCCTCCCAGGGAGAGAGCTCAGCTGCGCGCCCCAGTCCCGCCACGCTTCCCCGAAGCATCTCCGAGCCGGACAGGAAGGATGACGACGATGGAGGATACCTCCCCAGAAGTCACACCATCGTAACGGCAGGGCGCTTGCAAACGAGTAAGAAACAAATCACTTATCTTTCCCTTTTTAAACAAGAGAAAACTGTTTCCCCATTTGGAAAACATTTATTTAGTGCTTTAACACTGCAGTTCACGTTCATCCATTCACACACCAGTGGAGGCATCCAGTGCAAGGCACGCAGTTTTAGAGGTTCAGTGTCTTGCTCAATGACACTTTAGCATGTGGACATGGGGAGATGGAGAATCAAGCCAACATCGTGAGACGATCACTCTGCCAACCGAGCCACAGCCGCCCCATTTTCGAGAAAATAGAGACAGTAACTTGATAGTAGGGCATGCTACGATTAAAAAACTCTTAAACATGATCAATCCACATTTATATTTAGGCCCCAGATCAATACAATCGAAGATATAAAATGCAACCTTCTGTTATGCCTTGGGGCTGTGGTGACATGGTGACACTGCTCAAAGATACTGAAAATGCAGCTTTTGAAAAATGCTCAGACCTCCCACCTCTGTCATCATGGAAACGGGGAAATGACACTTTCTGGAAACACTCAGGGGTCGTCTCCTTGTAGATGTAGATGGAGGTAATCCCGGTATTGCGCATTGACACTACAATTAACTGTTCCTCTGCACATGCTCAGTAAATGGACAATCAGAACAATGTTTTCTTCAAGAGTGTCATGACTCCCCGTCCAGAGTCTCCTGGTCCTCATCTATATATTAAATAATTTTCTTAAGTCTCTCAGAACCAGAAAAGCTGTGGACACTTTTATCACGGTGTTTTGTTATAACTCAACATTCTGCTCAGACAACTTGGTGTGGACCTGGCGCCACTTGATATTAGCGTCGTAGCATACTGGATCTTACAGAAACACTTTTGCCCACAAACTCTGCTCTTCTGAAGTAATCTTTTAAGTACAAATACTTAAGGATTTCCCCACATCAACCCTAACCCTAACCCTAACCCTAAAGTACATCTTTATGGATTTTTTATGAAAACTCTCTTGTCTTCAGTGCATTCAAGAACAACCACAAACCTAAGCAAATCTCTCAAATGTTTCTCAAATCTGCTCCCAGAATAATAGTTTTATCTAAGAGCTGTGTGGTTGTTAAGTAGGTCAATGAAACAAACATTTTAATGTCTTTATCTTTTTCTTAATGTTTCAAAAGTGTTGGTAGGAAGCTGGCAGATTCCAGCGCTGCAGTTAAGAGGCTTTGGCCTGCAGAACTGGCAGTACTGAGGGATTGAACCCTTCAGTCTGAAAACAATCTGGACCTGTTTGTGGCACAATGACGTTTACATGAAATGTTTTCAGGTGAAAAACAGAAAACTTTCATTGTTTTGTTTTGTTTTGGTTTTTTTTGGTGTACGGTCCTCAGAGCCACTGAAAAGGCAAAGTTTTCAGCACTTCTCCCATTTCCATGTTAACAGGCATCCTTTTCAGGACGTTGCCATGATTTGAGTTTTATCAGCAAGGTGAGAACTTTGCCCTGAAATTGGCACAGAGAGGGGTTCAGTCTTCAGGAAGAACTCATTTCCCTTTAAGACTGAGCCGAAGTTCACTCAAAAACAAACAGAAAGCTTATATTTTGAGTAGGAGCCTGAATCCGACACACGCCGCTGCCCTCCTACACGCCCGGGCTTGATGCTTCGTGCACAGACGGCTGATTGGCCAACGTCTTAGCAAATACTGTCCCTGCCCATCGACGCTATGAAGCCATGTGTGTCGGGGAACCAGCAGTTGGGCAATGAGGGAGAACAGGCATGTGTTGGAAAAGGTTCCTTTTTTTGTTTTGCCACTCGGGGATGAGACCTCCCACCAGCAGGGTAACTCAAAAGAAAGCTTAATTAATACAAACAGAAAATGTGATGATGATGATAGTCTGTCAATGCAGAAATGTGTGTACGCCATTTAAACAGTGGAGGGCTGAGAAAGATGAATAATAAAGCAAATAACTTGTGTAGATCTGAAATGACTGATGTGGTTAAAATTTTATAAGTGCAACAAGTATGATTTTTGGTAATTGGAACTTTATGCAACTGTAGACAAACTATTTGGTAAAAGCTGAGCAACCAGGCCTCTTCTTTATTTTAAAGGTAGCAGATCTCCACCTCTTTATGTGTCGACGTTTACCAAGCATTTGCAACATTTATTTGGTGCTGGTTGAATTATTAATTCCACATTTTGACCACTTCAGCAGTTATAAAGCACTTTACACTGTTAGCCGCGTTGACCTAGTCACACAAACACACACACACTCAAAGAATGTTGTGTTTTCATCCATTTCCATGGAGACGGAGACAGAATGTTTTCAAAAAATTCCACCTGGGAAGCTGTTCTCAAAAAATCCTCTTTGAGCACCGTTGTTGAGTAAATGACAAACCAAAATGTTCCGTTTTCAGGAGGCCTCCGACGATGTTCTGCGTCTGTTGCTGTGGATCAAAATGAATCCAGTTAAATGCAGACCTGATAAAATTAGCACCATGTAACCACTTCAGTCCGATCATGTCTGCACCATCAGATTGAAATTTAAATCACATCGGAGGGGATGGTTTAGTTCAGATTTTGATCAAATCTTAATCCATGTCAAAGCTTTGAACACGTGTCTGTGGCGTAAGTTCAGCGAATGCGAACCGAGCATACACACAAAAAACCGTCATGTGCTCATCTCTTTCTGATTTGCACCAAGAAGCTTTCTTTGATTGTTGCAGTTTAGAAAATATTTTTTCTAAAAAAGGACCACAACCACAGCTCATAACTGTTAATTCTATTTTTGATACTGACGGGCTTCCAGGTTGTGGGGATCTGTGCACATGCATGAAAAGCATTCTGGGATTGATCCACTGAAATCAATCATGCCACATCTTGGTTGGAATTAAATTGGTGAAATATTCTGATAACTTTATTTGGTATTCATCACAAGCTGATGTGGTCGTCTAATCAGAAAGAATTCAGTCTAAATGACAAAAAAGAGATGATGTGAAGACCGCTAATGTTTTCCAAAACGTGAGCTCAGCTGGTGAGGTAAAATACATATATCGTTTGAAGTTGGTTTCCCATTGGACAGTGTGCAACTACACATTCTTGTACGGGTGGGAAACAGACTTCGACATCAGCCAGCCTCCCCAGTCAAGAGTCAATATGATTTTTAGGGACAGAAGAAAGTGTACACCGTTCGTCTCTTTGCAGAAGCTGATGTTCAGCAGCACTCAGTTCCAGGTGGGTGACAGCAGGTCTTCATTCTGTCTTTCAGGCTCCGAGTCGCTCCACATCCCTCGATCGCTCGCTGACAGAGCCAGCATGTTTGAGTTCAGCGAAAGTTTCAACAGCTACTTTGTAAGTAACTGAAAGAACGGCTCTTATGTCACATTTAATCCTGCAGGCAGTCGGACACAACGCTAAACCTCCTTATTGCAGCGTGTGGAAACACTGAACTCCGGATTGGAAATGACAGATATTTACGTCAGTTTAAAAGCATCTGACTCAAAGGAAAAGACACTCTGCAATAAGAATGAAGGTGAAAAGTCCCATCAGTGGCACCAGGGGTCATATGTACATCGTTTACTTGTAGAAATGTAGTTACTCTTTATTTTTACCTTGTTTTAAATCAGCCCAGAAATTAAATTGAAAGAAAATGGCTGGAAAGAGGCCTCTGCTTCGTGAAAATCTGTCCATAGTGTTAGCTCATTGTTATATAATTTCAGAATAATCTGTAGCCAATCAGAAGCTGGGCAGGTCTTGGTTTCATCATCTTAGTGAAAGAAAAAAAAATCAGCAATCTTGGCTCGTAGATAGTGCTGAGTGGTGCATCATGGGGGATTGACGTCCGCAGTGCTGACTGAAGATAAGTGGCTCGATGCTGTGGAAACCCTGGATGACACCACCGGTCCTAAAACCCATTTCACACCTGGGAGGATTTTTCACACAGGAAGTCTCGGCATTAAATAAGACTGTCTGACAAAATATGAACTTTTCTCTGTTCATGGGTTCATTTTTTTTCCTGCTTGCTTGTGCTGAAACTAATAGGAAAATACCAGTTTTGCTTTTAAGACCAGGGAAATGAAACCTTTGATTTTCACATCTGAGTCTCGTCTGCCTCTGCTATGCCCTGGTCCATCGTTACTAAAACTACTGTGAGACGTCAAGAGTGAATTCATAAAAAAAGACAAGTTTGAACATCATGATGGCCATATCTCTGATCTGTCCAGATCTACAAGTGAGGAAAATGTACTTTTCACCCCCTCCTCAGTTTAATAAAGGTATGGTACCCCTGGGCAGCGTCTGCTCTGAAGACGACGACGTGGATGAAAACTACGTTCCCATGAGCGCTGCCACCACCGAGCCGCCTGTCGCGTCACGGTGAGTGGAAAATGTTATCAGACACACTCTGCTCTCATTCGGAAACCGTTGATTTCTTTCATTATTATTTGGAGAACACTCATTTTTATACTTCGAAATCACACATGTCCATACTGACTTGACTTGTGAAGAATATTTCAAGACATTCAGAAAGTCTTCTCCCATGTTAGGGAAAGAACAATAAAACAGTTTCAGTGACTGAATGTGGTCGAGGGTTAGAATCCAACACCAGCTCCAGAAATAAATGGTTTTCACTAAGTAGAAACTGAAAGGCAGATATAATAAAAGGGTTCTCCCGTGTGTGCAGAGGGCCTCCGCCTCCTCCCTCGGACCCCCCGGTTCAGCTCCAGGATGGGAATTACGTCCCCATGACCCCGCTCACCCCCTCCCTGCCCACCCACGCCGCCCACACGGCGGGTGACACGGCGTCCCTGGGGAGGCAGGTGCCCCCTCCCGCCCACATGGGCTTCCGCACCTCCCCGCTGACCTCCGTGACCCCCGGGACCCCGCCGCCCCGCAGGAACACCGGGAACGCCGTGCGGGGGGGCGACGTGGAGGCCACGCCCCCTCCGATTCACCGCAACCTGAAGCCGCAACGCAAAGGTCAGACGGTTCATCAGGAAGAGTCTTTTTCTGGACTGTTGTTCATTATTTTGATGGTAGTTTGTGTCCAGTTGTGGTCATTTAATGTCTCTTCAGATTGTGCGTCTCTGTCTTTCTGTGCCAGTTCACTGTCTCTCAGTCGTGGTTTTGTGTTTGTCTGTGGTTGTTTTATGTCTGTTCCTGGTAGAATTTGTGATACTGTGTTGTAGTTTTATGCAGATTTGTGGTAGTTTTATGAAGATGCATTGTGGTTCTCTTCCATTTATCGTAGTCTTATGTTGTGTTGTTATTTTGGGTCTTTTTTAGTTTTCTAACAGTTCAGTTTTTTTTTTTTTTTTTTTTTTTTTTACATAGTTTTTTTGTTTCTGTTTGTGTCTTTCTGTTGTTGTGTTGTGTCTGTTTGTGGTATTTTATGTTAGTTTATATGTTTCTGGCAGTTTCTTTTTGTTTTGGAGCTTTGTGTATTTTGTTGTAGTTTTTTGTTTGTACTAATCGTATGCTCTGTTGTAGATTTGTGTCGTTCCACTGTGATTTTGGATGTTTGTAGTAGTTTTGTTTGTTGCTGTTTTAGGTTTATGTTAGTTTTATAATTTTGGTTTATAGATTTGTGTCTTTCAGTTGCAGTTTTTTAGTCTATTTGTTGTAAGTTTATGTCTTTGTGTGCAGGAGTGTGTGTGAATCAGCCTGCAGAGAGAAGCGACAGTCAGACAGCTGGAGAGGCGTCACACAAAACCAAAGGTACAAACACTTCTGTTAAGACCCTCCTCTTTTATTCAGTCACTTTTAACTCCTTTTCGGCCTTTTTTGTTTGACTTTAATCGAGCCTCATCTGACTTTTAGCCCATTCTGTATCAGCTTCATGAACTAACTCCTATTTATGCCAATATTCATGTGACGTTTGTCCCATTTTATGTTACTTTGTTCCGTATTATATTTGTATAATTGTAGTTTGATTTCTGTCAAATTTACCAATTTTTAGAAACATAGAGCGAATAGTTTTCTATTTTTCTTATCTTATATGATTATTGACTAACCTTCTGGCAAACTATCTCTTTTACAGCACCATGTGTGACTCTCAGCTTATTTTAATAATATTTTGATCATTTTATATATCGCTGTCAACTCTTTTTGTTTCGCTTTTAGTTTTTTTGACTCACTTTCCGTTCATTTCTGTCATTGTCAGCTTTGTTTTCATCACATTTAGTTCATTTTGTGTTCATTTTAGTTCATTCTGCATCATTTTTAGTTATTATAAGCTTCTTTTAGAGATATTTACTTAATCCTTTCATCTTTGTCATTCTTTTTTCCTCATTTAGTTCATCTCTTTGTCACATTCTGTTAGTTTAACATCATTTTCAGCTCTTTTTAGCCACATTCAGCTTAAAGTTTTTGTCACATTCCTATATTCCTGTTTTTTGAGGCTCACGTGCCTCAACATTGACTGAGTAGATTTTTCAAATGATTGCATTTCCTTTATTTGGCCTTTCAGCCGGTCGCAGGTTGAATTATTTACCTGCTCTCACTTTGCATCGCTACAGGGTGACAGGAGCTGAGCTGCAGCTTAAAGAAACCTTCACATGAAATATTGATCCACCGCTACAATGTTTCTGTCAAACGGCTTCTTTACCCCGTTCTGCTCTTTAATCTCAATGCTTTTTCTTGAAAAGTAGTTGTTCTATCTTTTTGTTGTTGTTCATGTGGAATTTGTTGTGTTTGTTGTTCCATATTAAAAGTGACTTTTTTCCGTCTGTCCACCAGTGAAACCGGCTCCCCTGGACATCAGCACCGTGCCTCAGGACTGGCAGGAAGTCCCGCCCCCTGTGCGCTCCCCTGTGACCCGGACCTTCACCAGAGAGTAAGAGAGAGAGAGAGAGAGTGTGTGTGTGTGTGTGAGTGTGTGTGTGTGTGTGTGTGTGTGTGTGTGTGTGTGTTTGTCCAGAACCAGCTGAGCTGTGGCGCCCTCCTGTGGTGCAGAGCGATGCTGCAGCCTGTTGTTGGAACTCAGCAGACGCTCTGCCGGGTTTTTCAGTAACGTTGAGCCACATTGTGTGTACTGACGGCCTTCATCGTGTCTCAGCCCGTCCAGCCGCCGCACGGCGAGGCCGACCTCGGGCCAGAGCTCCTCCCCTTCCTCCGACTCCGACGACCCCGACGAGAACTACGTCGCCATGACGACCTCCAGCCTCAGCTTCAGCTCCGAGGAGCCGGTAAGACTCTCCGCCTTCACTCTGATACACGACATCAGCTGGTAGAGTGGCTCGTCCTTCACTCTGGGGGTTGATGGTTCGACTCCCGATCCTCTAAACCCCAAGTTTTGAAGCAGTGTGTGTGTTTGTAGTCTCTGAGGCTGATGCTGCACCGTGCCTCCGAGGGCGGAGTCAGCAGCCCGATGCTCAGACGAGCCAGAAGCGACAAGCAGGTGGAGTACCTGGACCTGGACCTCCACACCGGGCGCTCCACCCTGAGCAGACAGGTGCTTAACGTCTCCCTCACTCACGATAATAACAGTAAAGTAAGTTGATTAAAGTTACACAGCAGCATGTTTTCTGTTGTCAGAAACGCGGCACAGCCGAAGGCGGAGCGGGCGACAGCGAGCAGACCGGGTCGGGCGAGGAACGTGCACGAGGCGAGCGCACGCGTGTGGACTACGTGGTGGTCGACCCCAAAAGGACCAAGGCCCTGAGGAACACCAGAGAAGCATGGCATGATGGGAGGATGTCCACGGAGAAGGAGAAATGCTAGGAACTCACACAGATGAAAAAAGACTAAAACAAGTTCTGTAGACTCCTCCAGCTCAATTTCCTCATGTTGAAAAGATGCTTTGGAGCAAAGAGCGAGAGGAAAAATGTCTGAAATGTGAAGTGGAGTGATTGTAGGTCGGTTCTCCTTGAAGTTCTTCTGAAGATCCTGTGGTTTCTGACAAATCCCTGTAAAAAGCAGAGCTGTGAGTGAACCTTGCCTATAAAGTGAACTCGGGATCCTCAGCTGCCCGTGTTTCAATCTCTAACTGAAGACCACCTCCAGCTGCTGTTGTGATCGCTCTTGAGTACAAATGAAAGCATCACACTGTATTCAATTTACAGAAACACACTAGCTTCACACACACAGCTGGACTCGCACTATGGATCAATGAAATGGACTAAAACACTTCGAAGCACGATGAAAATGACAAAAAAACACTTTTTTTGCCAGCATGTCACATGTGTGAACAGCCACATTGGAATCTTAGCTGACGGTACTTTAAATTGTTTTAGTTCCAGCTCGGAATGAAAGCGGCAGGGCTTTTGGAAGATATGCTCCCGAAATACACAAACCATTTGGAATTCCAACCCTTTCTAGGGCTTTTAGACCTTTTGGACCTTTACAGTAGAAATTCATCTTGAGGACAGTTACTCTCTACACATTGTGTTTCCTGCTGAATTTGTGATAAAGATATTGAACTGTGGATTGAATCACTTCTTCTGATGATTAACTCCTAAATTTTCCAATGAAGTCATCCTACAATGAGTCATTTTTTAATCAAATCTGTGATTGATGTAATCTGTTACTGCTGAATAATGTGATTAGATTCTAAATGAATAAACACTGCATCACTGTCTGGTCTTCAGCATCTTCCTGATGTGGCACGGTGCCCTACGAGCCATAATCGGTTCATTAATTGAGTGCAGCTGGTCGGGTGGTGATCGTCCCAACGCCCCTATAAGGCCGAGTGTGTCGGTTCAGCTCCGTTTGGCCACGTGATTGTCTGTCTCACTGCAGCGGGGAGACAGCATGGCGTCTGGTGTGTGTTTGTCAGCTGTACTGCAGTGAGAATGAATGACAGCTGATGTGTTGAAGTAAAATCAAACAACAATAAAAGCAACACAAACTACTTCAAACTAATTTATTTAAATGTACACTTACTCACTGATATTTTAATCTGTCTGAACTGGGTGAATATAGTCTTTTGGTGTTTTCTAAGGGGCAGTATTGAGTTGAAACTGATTCATTTACACTTCCACCTCACTCCAGCTGAGCCTGTTTTCACTGAAATAGCCACAGTTTTAACTTTGGAATTTAGTTTCTTCCGAAATTTTTGCGTTTTGAAAAAACAACTGAACAACGGACTTGAAAAGGAAAATTGCGCTTCAGTTTCCCTGTTTGAGAAGAATTCTGACTGAAATAATTACTTCTTATGGTTATATCTGAACTCAAGCAACTGATTTTAGCACAGTCAAAATACCTTTTGTTCACTTTAGGAGTGTTTTTAGTTCACATTAGGTTGGACTATCATCTCTCTGTGAATTTGTATCCTGCAATACCGGTATTTTAATGTCATTGTCTTAATAATACCACTGTGAAATATGTGTACAGTGAGCAGCCTTTAAGTCAAATGGCTGGTCATGTAGATATTGATTCACTGTCAGTATTTTCTGAGCTCAGTCACTGATCAATACTGATAAACTCTGTAGTGAGTGTTGAAATGACTAAAAGTGTGACTTTTAAACATACACTGTGTAAATATGATACTGGTCCAAATGATCATAATGCTGATCTGTGATCAGGTAATAATCTGAGGTATCCAGCCTCAGGTTTTTTTCAGCAAAGATCTGGGAAAGTGAAGAAACCTGGAATCTTTGTCATGATCATTGTTATTGCAGATTATGTCCACTAATCTTTCCTCATTTCATCATCACAGAATGTCTGTAAGGAGGATCAGCAGTAAGCTCCTCATTCAGGATGGTGACGTTTAGTTCATGAAGGAGGAGCTGTGGAGGCTCCAGAGGAGCTGATGGTGTCGACCCAAGGCGACTGGATTACCTCAGTAAACTAAAATGTGAAGAACTTGCTTTCGTTGTTGCTTTTACAGTGGGATTATCAGCTCTTGCTCTCTCTCTCTCTCTCTCACTCGCTCACGCACACACACACACACAATGCACTATAATATAAACTTCATCACTCACCTTCAACTTTGTAAAAAAGGAAATATTTTTCAATTTTGCACATTCTTTCAGTTCATATTTGTTGTTACATTCCTTAATTCTCTACATTATTCCTTAATACATACATTATTTTCATTTTGTGCCTCTTGTGTTTTCTCCTGACTGTCTCAGAGGAGCCTGTTGCGACTGCCTCTCTCCGTCTATGTGACCAGCAGTCATCTCTCTTATTCCTGAGCAGGATAAAAACCCTCTGGAATGGAGCTCGTATCACTTAAGTGTAGAAAGTGAAATGATCTCCCAGCTGGTCGTCTGGAGATGATCTTACCTTCAGTTGAAGCCGAGGACCAGACTGTCAGGCTGTCATTCATTTTCTCAGGCGTTTATCTTATATTCTTTATGGTTCCACTCTACCCGCTGTTCTTGATGTGGAGAAAGCTTCACATGGGTTGGAGTGGGACTATGGGCTCTTTTTTCTTAAAGCAATACTTCAACATTTTGGGCAAATTGGCCCATTTAGCACAATTCCTTAGTCATTTCGAACAGCATACTTACTTTTTCTGTGAGGGCGAGCTGTTGTTTATTCAGAGGTGAGTCGGGGAAGGTTTTGGGGACGGACACAATGGAAGTGAATGGTATTTTTTGTTCCCCCTCGTCAAACTCATCAAATACACAATCCAACAACCCCAAAACACTTTGGTGGACACGTTATAATCCGCACATTCACTACGCTGTGGAACACCAACAAATAATATTGTAGCGTTACGACACTGAAGCAAATACTGGGAACTACTTTTTCTTTTGAAATCACTACGCCCAGACGCCATGTTTAGTAAGTAGTTCCGTCTTAGCAATCTTCACATAAACAACTCAATCTGGTAATTTTGCATTAATATTTCACAGCGTGGTGAATGTGCGGATTATAACGTGTCCTCCAGAGTGTTTTGGGGTTGTTGGATTGTGTATTTGATGAGTTTGACGAGGGGGAACAAAAGTGTAGAGGTCGAGGGGAATGCTTACAAAACAAAGACGTTCTGTTATTAAGACACAAAAAAAAAGAAGAAGAAAGAAAGGAAAACTCTTGGCTGAAGCTTCTGTTATTGGGAGAGAAGTCCACAAATCAGAATCAGTTTCTGTGAGCTGGTTTCAATAGGTGACAACTCGAGAGCTGTCGAGCTCTTCGATGGATAGTCCTGAACCACATGATTTCCATCCTAATCAGAATGAATATTTAGACTGTATTTTTCTAGTTTGACTGATATATATTCAACATTTACCCTGCAGCCTAATTTTTATACCAGTTTTCTAAACACACAGCGAGTCGACTGCCCACTGACACACCAGTAATGAAGAGGCAGCAGATTTATCTCTTTTTATTAACTGAACAGTATTTCTCATTTCAAAATATAATGGCACATATTTAGAAGGCCAGGAGGAGGAACCCTGTTTTGATGCTGACCTCAGCTCTTCACACTCCACCGCTGACAATCTGCAGATCCTCTGCTGGTTCCTCTGTCACTCACTGCTGGATGAAGCTCTGCTCTCAGTTCTTCCAGCTGCAGAGAGATGAGAGGAGATGATCAGAGTCTCTGTGAAGCAGTGAGGACTTCAGTCCTGTTCAGAGCAGCAGTCAGCAGCTCAGAGCTCATGAAGGACCACCACTGTCACACCAACACAACAAGCCTGTGGCTCCTCTGATTGGCTGACTGTGTGTCCTCTGCTGTCCAATCCTGAAGCTGCTCAGCGTTCTCCTCTCACAGCCTCACTGAGAGTCAAACACTGGATCTTTGTTCTCACACTGACTGTGTTTAGTCCAAACCTGCTGAAAGCAGCATGGACTCACTCCAACCATCTACTGACCTCAGACCCTGCAGGCTGCAGTCTGGACTCTGCTGAAGATCAACCAGCTGCTGCAAATCTGGATCAGGTACATAGTTTTTCCACAGGTCGAGCTCCTTCAGATGGGAGGGGTTGGACTTCAGAGCTGAGGCCAGAGAAGAACATCTGATCCTTGACAAACCGCAGTCCTCCAACCTGAATAAAGTGAGAAAGCAGCAGAATCAATGAGGAGGAACCAATCAGATGTGTTGATGGAGAAATGAGCAGCTCCACATTACTGAGTCCTGATCAATGAGCTGTTCTGTTGTTGTGGATCTTCATCACACACATCATCCACATGTCAGCACAACATTCACACTCCTCCTCATGTCCACACACACCAGCCAGCTGCTGCTGAGCTCAGTCCACTCTCTCACTGCAGGATCAGAGTCTCAGATCACAGCTGCTGACAAACATTTCTCCTTCTACAACAGGAACAGACAGTCAACTGACCTCAGAGTCTGCAGATGACAGAGTGGATTCTGCAGAAAACCACACAGCTGCTCAACTCCTGAATCCATGAGCCAGTTGTCACTCAGGTCCAGATGTTCCAGATGTTTCAGGAGGGAGGGGTTGGACTTCAGAGCTGACATAACAGCATAACAGCTGATCTCTGACAACCAGCAGCTCTCCAACCTGAATAAAGAGAGAAAGAAGTGAGATTAGAGGACAGAGTTTGATGTTGAAGTCATTGAGAGCTGAAGAAGGTTCAGACTGGAAGAGTTTAGAAATGTAAAGTTTAAACAGCTGAAGCCAACAGGAGGAGAAGAGCTCTCATCAATATGCTGCGGCGCTCAGTCCTCTGTCTCTCCAACATCTGCATGTGACATGCATACAAATACATGCACGATCATACAATCACATAGACATATTCAGATGAGTTTTGATGAGTTATGTTGTTTTTCTTCTGGAAATGTAAACAATTTTTTATGTTGTTCAAATGTGAATATTTAATCTCAACTTCTGAAGAGCTGCAAATCCTTCAACATTGGTTTGCTGAATATTTTCTAACTTTCACTCTAAATCTTAGTTGAAATGAGGAGTTAATCCTGCCGAGATGACACTGACCGTTGTCCATTTCTTCTTGCAAAGGGGGTTGCACATCTGAGGAACTGAAAGAGGAACGACAGTTCTTCTTCTCTCTGATTTGATCTTCATTCTTTTGGAACACCAAACAGAAGTGGAGTCCAGTGGAGGACATGTCAACAGTTAAGGTGTCTGGACAGAAAGCCATGCAGTGTGATGGAGCGGCCTATCACTGAGTGCACACTCCCCGTTTCACCACACCTGTGCAACAACCTCACCACGATCCCTCCCGAAAACAGTTCAGCTGAGGTTTCACACTCCACAGCCCTACTTCTTCACATCGGCTCTCATACCATGGACACTACAGACGACAGACTCACCAGACGCTGTGTTGCTGCAACGCTTCACTGAGACAGACATCCACCTCTCCAAACCGAGGTGCTCCTACAGGCACAGCCTCATTGGGACGCTGGGCGAGAAAATGACCACCTGACCAGCTGCATTGGATTTTCGTACTAATTATTTATATTTTCTGTTATTTAAGTGTTTAATATGATCTGGCCAAGTAGGAGGGGCTTATCAAATATAAAGCCAAATTTCCACAGCACCTCTTTTGGCGGTGTGGTATGATACAGGACGGTTTGTTGTGCATTTCCACTGAGAAAAGTTGTGGATTGAACCCAAAGGCCTGTGCTCAACCCAGACCACATTCCGGTTCACTTTGGGCTGAGCAGAGCCGCTGAGGAGCGACTGCTGGAGAGCGAAGCGCCGTGATGTGGATGAGTCATAATTTTCTCCTGCTAAATTCAGATAAAACAGAAGTTATTTTATTTGGCCCAAAACACCTGAGGGAAAAATGATTTAATCAAATACTGACCCTAGATGGTGTTGCTTTAAAGGTGCTGTAGGCAGGATTCCGCATCTCCGCCATCTTGCTTAGGGTTACCTAAGCAAGATGGCGATTTGACCCATCTAAGATGGCGATTTGAAACCCAGCATAGCCAATCCGGTCCTGTTTTCTCTGACATCACGCCCTTACGCATGTTAAGCCCCTCCCACAAGAACGCGCGACGAACGCCCCTCAACCAATCACAGTTAGAGCCTCATGGGCTCTTCTGATTGGTCGAAGATACCTGGAGCTGTCGAGAGTCCTTTTAAGCTCAGAACAGAGACAGATGGAAACGCTGCGCCCTCGCGGTAGTTCAATTATGCTACACTCCTAAAGGATTATCAATGGATACTCTGACATTTAATCCAAAGAAAACCCAGAAAAATTAGCAGTGACTAGCAAAATCCTGCCTACAGCACCTTTAACTCCCAGTAACACTGTGAAGAACCTAGGAGTGATCTTTGACCAAGACTTATCCTTTAACTCCCACATTAAACAGGTCTGCAGGTCCTCCTTCTTTCACCTGGGTAATATTTCTAAAATCAGGAACATGCTGACTCAAAGCGATGCTGAGAAATTAATCCATGCCCAGAGTAGACTACTGTAATTCTTTGTTATCAGGGGGCCCCAATAACTGCCTAAAAAATCTCCAACTCGTTCAAAACGCTGCAGCAAGAGTTCTCACAAGAACTAGTAGGAGAGATCATATCACCCCAATATTAGCTTCCCTTCACTGGCTTCCCATTAAATCTAGAATAGAATTCAAAATCCTCCTCTTAACCTATAAAGCCCTAAACAACCAGGCCCCATCATATCTTAAACAGCTGTTAGTCCCATACTGTCCCAGGAGTGCTGGTCTGCTGGAGGTTCCCAGGTTCTCTAAAAATAGAACAGGAGGTAGAGCCTTTAGCTATCAGGCTCCTGTTGTGTGGAACCAGCTCCCAGTGTCTGTAAGGGAGGCTGACTCAGTCTGCTTTAAGACCAGGCTGAAGACCTTTCTATTCAATAAAGCATAGAGTTAGGGGTCGCGTTCTCTCTCTCTCTCTCTCTCTCTCTCTCTCTCTCTCTCTCTCTCTCTCTCTCTCTCTCTCTCTCTCTCTCTCTCTCTCTCTCCTATTATGTAACTGTTCTGTAAGGTGATGTTGGGAAAATGAGTTGTGGATTTATTGTATAAATCTGTGAACCACTTCAATGGAAATACAATGATCTCTCCCCCTCTCTCTCTCTTTCCACTATGGGAGACCAAAAAGTCAGAACACCAAAACCCTGGATGAAGAGGCTGTCTCTTAGGTGGACTAGAGCCGTGCTTGAGGGATCGCAGACAGAACATCAATTGCGGCTGATCCATTGAGACAGGCTGGATTCAATGGGTGCATTCAATTCTAATCGGGCATCAAACAAAACAGCTGCTCCACTGATTAATTGAGGAAACTTGGACCCAGTGGGTGTAAGCGTTTACTTAACCCTGGGCTCCTACCATGGGGAACCAGCTCCAAGTTCTGCTCCTTTCCCTTCTTCCCATGTAATTTCATTGTAATTTCATTGTATTTCTACATGTCATTGATGATTGTTCCTCTTGTAGCCTATGTACTCTGTGTTTATATATGAATTGTACGTAGATACAAGAAACTGTCTGTCCTATCTCCTTCTCTTTCTGTCCCCTCACCCCAACCGGACAGCAGAAAGCCGCCACCTCTGAGCCTGGTTCTGCAGAGGTTTCTTCCTGTTAAAAGGGAGTTTTTCCTTTCCACAGTTGCTTATGCTTGCTCATGTGGATCTGTTGGGTTTTCTCTGTTAAAGTGTCTAGAAACGACTATGTTGTAATTGGCACTTCATAAATAAAAGCTGAATTGAATTGAATTGAATTGAATTGATGTCAGCTACCTGCGTCCTTCACAACCCATCTGCATTCAAACCGTGCTGACTGCAGTGGGGACACGGACCAGAGAAGCAGTTCACAGACGCATACTGTTCAGGAACAACCTTTACCGTCCACCGACAGCGGAAATGAGGCTTGAGGTAGCCATTTTGGCTTGTTGAAGTTGGAGCTTTGGGACAGTTGGTGACAGAGTCAGAGAATTTTTGGCAGAGTTAGAGATAGTGTGAAACAGAGTCAGAAAGTTGTACAGATGCAGGTACAGTACTGAGAGGGCTTGTCTGATGAGAAACATGACTTTCTTCTTGGCTTTCTTTTGGCTGGATTAGGGAGCTGGAGGAGAGTTCCTACCAGACCAAGAAGCCTGACCTGGATTGGTCAACATGTTGTTCTTCCTTTGTGTTGGCTGCAGGAAGAAGCTGCGTAAGAATTCAGACAACACCAAAGCCTCAACTAACAGTGTAAATAATTTCCTTTGGTCCTGTGTTTTCTTTTTTGTTTAATTTCCTCTTTGGTCTTTTGGAGTAGTGAAATAAACACCACTTTATGTAACAGTAATAACTGACTATGCCATATTGTTTATGGGTAACGCTTCCTTTTACAGTACTGTAATTACCATGTATTAACATGGTAATTGCAAGGTAGGTACCATGTAATAAGGAGAAGTTACTGTAAAGTTACCATGTAATTACAGGGTAACAATGTTGCTAATTACCTAGTACTTTTAGAGTGACTACCAAGCCAATTCCAGGCAAATACCAAGTAACTACCTGGTACTAAGTATTAATTACTGGGTAATTATAATGTATATAGCAACTATGTTGTTAATTGCCAAGTACTTACTAAGTAATTGCTAAGTAATTACCATGTAATCACTGGAAAATTAATATTTTTTACTAGGTATTACTAGGTACTGCTAGCTGTGTATGCCATGTATTTCCCTAGTAGTCAAGTGGTTTCTACTACTTACCTGGTAACTTCTTAGTATTTCCCAGTACATTTACCTGGTAATTACGGTTGAACTATACTGCAAAAGGAAGTGAGGCCTGTTTCCACACTATGACCTGGTAACTACTTATTCATTACCCAGGAACTGCAAAAATACCTTCCTCAAAATTGCATAGTTATTAAAGTGGATTTGTACTGTAAAAGGAAGTGAGGTCTGTTTCCATGTTATTACATGGTAATTACTCATTATTTAGCCCGTTACTAGGAAACTTTCGCATTACCACACACACTTGCACCAGTGATTACATGGTAATTGCTTAGCAATTACTTAGCAAGTACTTGGCAATCAACAACATAGTTGCTATATACATTATAATTACCCAGTAATTAATACTTACTACCAGGTAGTTACTTGGTATTTGCCTGGAATTGGCTTGGTAGTTACTCTAAAAGCACTAGGTAATTAGCAACATAGTTACCCTGTAATTACATGGTAACTTTACAGTAACTTCTCCTTATTACATGGTACTTACCTTGCAATTACCATGTTAATACATGGTTATTACAGTACTGTGAAAGGAAGCGTTACCTGTTTATGAGACATTTTCTTGAAGAAACCCCGTCACCTCGAACACAGTTTGGAGCGCCAGCTGGGAGATCAGTGACAGCTTGATCCAGGAGAGATCAGCCTGCTTTGAAAGCTGAAGGTCAACATGGAGCGTGTCAGAGGTTCACAGTCAATGATCCACTGCAGCTCCTCTCTTCTTCTAGCAAGCTTTGAAATGTGGAGCTGCACACGGCTCTGCCACAGTCACAGGACTAAAGACCAGAGAAGAAGCTCCGTTTCTCCTGGAGATCCTCAGTGTGGATCACTCTCAGATCAGCCTGATGTCTGACCTTTAGTGTCAACACTACTTTACTGAAACACACTCAAACATGGAGTCTGACCTCAGAGTCTGCAGACGACAGAGTGGACTCTCCAGAAAACCACACAGCTGCTCAACTCCTGAACCCTGCAGAAGGTTCTCACTCAGGTCCAGATGTTCCAGATGTTTCAGGAGGGAGGGGTTGGACTTCAGAGCTGAGGCCACAGAACAGCTGACGTCTGACATACAGCCGCTCTCCAACCTGAATAAAGAGAGAAAGAAGTGAGATTAGAGGACAAAGTTTGATGTTGAAGTCGTCCCTCCCTTCGTGCCAGATGAGCTTCTGATGCGCGAGCTGTCCAGATTGGAAAAGCAGTGTCCTCCGTGAAGGACATCCTGTCTGGATGTAAGTCTCAGCTGCAGAAGAATGCTGTGTGCCACAGAAGACACGTATTTATGATACTCATTAACCAGAATGAGGAGCTGGACCTCAGCTTCCGCGTGAGAGTAAATGATTATGATTACGTTGTTTTCGCTCAGCTGGCATGAAATGTTTCGGCTGTGGACAGGAGGAACACATGATCAGGGCCTGCCCGGCTGCGTCTGCTCCATCTGGTTCAGCAGTTTTTTAAAAGGAACACAATGTATGGACAATGACGAACTTCACTTTGCACATTTTTGATTCTGAATAGATTATTTTTTTAAATGTCTGACATGCACTGTAACACTGAAAACTGAATAAGTGTATTTTATAAATAAAAAAAAAATCTCTCTCTCTATCACACACACACACACACACACACACACACAAACACACACACACAATTATTTTAATGAGTTGGGTATTGTGTGTTTTTACTCTGTAAATGTTTTAAACTTCCATTTCTTTTTTTTTACATTCCAGTGTGAATATTTGATTCCATTCTCTTCTACACAGACCTCCAAACACTTCAAGAATAGTTTCCTGAATATTTTCTAACTTTGGTTTTAATTCTGAGCTGAAATGAGGAGTTCGTCCTCTTTAGATGAGACTGATCAGACTGATCTTTGTTGTCCATTTCTTCTCTGCGGCGTCTTCCTTCTTCTAGCAAGCTTTGAAATGTGGAGCTGCACACGGCTCTGCCACAGTCACAGGACTAAAGACCAGAGAAGAAGCTCCCTTTCTCCTGGAGATCCTCAGTGTGGATCACTCTCAGATCAGCCTGATGTCTGACCTTTAGTGTCAACACAACTTTACTGAAACACACTCAAACATGGAGTCTGACCTCAGAGTCTGCAGATCACAGAGTGGACTCTCCAGAAAATCACATCGCTGCTCAACTGTTGAATCCCACATACGGTTCCCACTCAGGTCCAGATATTCCAGATGTTTCTGGAGGGAGGGGTTGGACTTCAGAGCTGAGGCCAGAGAAGAACAGCTGATCTCTGACATCCTGCAGTTCTCCAACCTGAATAAAGAGAGAAAGAAGTGAGATTAGAGGACAGAGTTTGATGTTGAAGTCATTGAGAGCTGAAGAAGGTTCAGACTGGAAGAGTTTAGAAATGTAAAGTCCAAACAACTGAAGGCAACAGGAGGAGAAGAGCTCTCATCGATATGCTGCAGAGGTCAGTCCTCTCTCTCTCCTGGTGCATGCTGGGAGTGAGAGCTGTTGGAGTGGCTGCAGAGTGACTGAGCAGAGTCTGTTCAGGCAAAGTGAGTTTTTCAGACTGTTCTCACCTGTTCAAAGGTTTCCAGAGCCTCATGCAGCTCAGTGAGCTGTGTGAGGTGAGGTTTGGTGACTGAGAGGTTTTCTGGACTGGTTCCTGGTCTGGTGGGTCTGTGGTGCCACTAGCAGTGTGCTCACTGTTAGCACGATGGACTACACCAGGGTAACCAGGAAGCACGGTTTCAGAATGAAACCTGACTTTTCTTGCTTGGTGGAGGATTGTGTAAGTGCAGCGGCAAGGATTACTGGAGCAGCCAACATCATCAGCTGCCAGGATGAATGAAGCTGTGCTAATGTGTGTGACTGAGGAGGAAAACACAAACACCATCATCGCAGCTGGTGGTGATCAGAGACCTGCTGGTTCCAGTCTTGCCTCTGACCACACCGGCTAAAAAAGTCATCCTGGGCAACGTTCCTCCATGCATAAGAGACGTGGACATTATTAATGCCCTGTCCAGATTTAGAAAAGTGGTGTCTGCTCTGAGGAAGCTGTCCTCTGGCTGCAAAAACCCTGAACTCCTGCACATCGTGAGCTGCAGAAGGCAGCTCTCCATGGCTCTCCATACCCTGACTCTTTTAAATGTGTATGCACCAGTTAACCCTGGTGAGCGGTGTGTTTTTTTAGAGGATCTAGCCGATGCACTTTCAACTTGTGTTTCAACGGACTTTCTGATTTGTGGGGGTGACTTTAATTGCACTGTTACTGACTTGGACAGAAACCATCTGGAACCGAATGCGCAGTCAAGGAGAAAGCTGAAACAGATCATTGAGACCTATGAGCTGACCGATGTGTGGCGCTCTAAGCATGGCGACAGCAGGCAGTACTCCTGGGCACATATGAAGGATAATCAGGTCTCTGTGGCCAGGTTGGACAGACTCTATTGTTATAAACATCAGGCACAGATTTTTAAATTGCATTATGATTGGAGCTTTTTTCTTGCAGGCTGTCATTTGTTGTAAGAATTTACTGAAAGAATCTGAAGTTGATGTATTTAATTTTTTTCCAACAAGCCATAGATTTTCATATTTATGATACAAGAGTTATATGATACATTCTACATTTAAATATCTAAACATAATTAAAGGAGACGTTGATCAGTGGCCCTTTTTTTTAAAACCTGTAAACACTATTAAATAGTCTGATACCAATGTGAAACGACACCAAAGTGTCGAGTAATGCGGTACATGTCTTCGCCCGCAAGCCCTGAAAACAGTTCTGACTGGCTGTGAACGCTCTGCTTCACTGAGTTTTTTTCAAGCCGGGACCGGTGTGACGTAAATGTGATCCTGGCTTCCTTATATGGTCATGCTCAGCCTCGGCCCTGCCTTCTCTGTGCCTGGTGTGAGTGTGTTGGTGTTAGATCCAGAGAACATGGCTCCCAGAAAATGTTTATTTGGATATCCTGGAAAGGCAGCGTTTTGGGACGCAAAGTGTGGGATCACTACAAGTTGAAACGAAAACGTAGTGCAGCATGTCTGTGGTGCATCGGAGTTATCCTAGCATAATAGCACATCGTATGCTATACCAAGACGTAGCATGTTTATTATCAGAGCAGCGTCACTGCAGCAGGTCAGTGAAAATACAACCGTCTCATAAGGGTGTCTGCCAGACCTTTTCAGTCCGGGCGCCCCGCTCGCGCTGCAGCGCCCGGACAAAGGACAGGGAAAAAAAAAAAAGCGCCGCGTTTGAGGCTTATTAGCAGTTGTGCACCGCGGAGCAGCAGCGGCGGCCGCTTGGACACTCCGTGTGAGCAGCGCGCTGCTCGGCAACGCTGCCCCCCCCCTCCCGACACACACACGTTCCCCCCTGGCTAAACTTTTATCCTGCAGGAAACACTGTAGACGCAAATAAATATGTTTACAATCAGCTGTTTACACGTCTGAGTCACAGAGGAGAGCCAGCAGTCGTCACCAACTGTCTTTGAATGCACCACACCGCCGAGGAGGTCCTTGAACGCAACGCGAAATTAAATGGAAGTGATTACACAGAAGAGGCACAACATGTTCAAAAGTTAAGGCTGGATTTCTGAGGAATGTGCCATTTCACAAACAGCTGATATGACAACGCTTGTCAGTTATCTCGACTTCCGTACTGGCAAAATGGATTTGACCAATCACAGCGAGTGGAACGTGCACATGGATGAGACTGGGATGGAGTCAACTGAACAGAGCGTTTTCGGAGGAGGGAGGAAAAGCAAGGAAGCGGCGCATTAAAAGACACAGATCTAAGAAGCTTTCAGTGCCGGTTATCCTGTATAGGCCCTCTAGCGGGGGCTAGAAGTTAAATACGAATGAACAAAACCAGCCAATCAACGTCCCCTTTAAAGATATGCTTACAGTGGAGTTTTTACAACCGTGACACGAATCCTTTTGCACTTCTGCTACTGTGGTTTTATGTTGTGTTGTTTTTATGTGTATATGTATGTTGATGTAGCACTTTGCACTTTGCCCAAGACAAATTTCCTACTGGGACAATAAAGTTATCTATCTATCTATCTATCTATCTATCTATCTATCTATCTATCTATCTAGTACAACAAAACTGTCAAATTTCATCAAGACTGAAATTAAGACTAAAACTAAAACTAATTTCCACAGACTAAATTTTAACTAAAACAAAACTAAACTAAACTAAAAAACTAAAATGTGACTTTAACTAAATCAAGCCTTTGGTGAGTGACTAAAACTAAAATGAAATGAAAAATTCATGTCAAATTGAACACTGGGAGGCAGAGAAGATGACAGGGGTGGAGGAGGAGGTGATCAGGAATAAAAGGGTGGAGAGAGACTTGAAGCAGAAGAAGGAGGTGGAGGAGATGAAGGCATAGATGGAGAGCAGACTGTTGGAGGTGGAGCAGAGGAGGAGCAGCCTCTCTCTCAGGAGGGTCCTGTGGGTGGAGCTGCTGGTCTGGACTCTCAGGGAGGTGGAGTTCTGACTGGAGGCCAGGAGGTGTTGGAGCAACCTGTGACTGAAGGAGTGAGGGTGGATGTGGAGATGGAGGAGGAGAAGAACAGCAGGATGGTGCTGCGAGACAAACGGAAACAGAAAGAAGTGGGCGGCGCTAAAGAAAAGAGGGTCAAGCCAAATAAAAGAAAGTTGGAGAGTTCCCAGGAGACTGAGACTGATCAGAGTTCAGCTGAAGAGGGTGGAGGAGGGACCACAGACTCTCTGGAGGAGGGTGGAGATTATCACTGGGACTTAACAGCCGAGGAGGTCCAGGAGGGTGCTTATGGGACAATGGCAATGAAGAGATTCTTGGAAAAAAACAAGAATAAAAAAGGTGTTAAGGTGGAGGACTACTTTTCAGATCTGGAGGATTTTGTTTATTTTGGTGAAGTCAACATAGAGTACAAAGGCAGGGTGGAGCTGACAGATCGGAAGAAATACAGACTGAAAAAACTGGTGCAGAAAGTGAGAAAAGAGCTAAAAGAACAAATAGAATAAAATGAGTTCCCATGAGTCTTTTTTTTTCATGTAGAGGATTCTGTTTGCTGAGACTGATGAAGGCTTTCAACCATGGAGGGAGTCTGTGACCGATCCTGATATGTGAACTGCTTTAACAACTTGTGAACATGGTTTTGGAAATGTAAAGGGTTATTTGAAATGTGAATAAAGTGTGTTTTAAAAATCGAAATCTCTCTCATGCTCTCTCCCTCTCTCTCTCTCTCTCTCACACACACACACACACACACACACACACACACACACACACACACACACACACAGTCTCGTATTTCTATCCTCGTGGGGACCGTCCATTGACTCCCATTCATGTCTAGCCCCTAACCCTGACCCTTACCCTAACCCTAACCCACACCACAACAAAGCCTAACCCTAAAGAAATGTTTTTGCACTTTTACTTCTTTCAGTAACAACAACATGGTCAAGAAAACACTGTTTCTCCTACTTAGGACCGGAAAAAGGTCCCCACAAGGCACGTCGTTCCATGTTTTGCTATTCTTGTGGGGACATTTGGCCCCAACAAGGATAGAAATACGAGAACACACACACACACACACACACACACACACACACACACACACACACACACACACACACACACACAATTATTTTTGATCAGTTAGGTACTGTGTGTTTTTACTTCACTGTAAATGTTTTAAACTTCCATTTCTTTATATGTATATATATATATATATATATATATATATATATATATATATATATATATATATATGTATGTATATATAAATATATATATATATATTTAAGTGTGAATATTTGATTCCATTCTCTTCTACACAGACCTCAGAATACTTCAAGAATAGTTTCCTGAATATTTTATAACTTTGGTTTTAATTCTGAGTTGAAATGAGGAGTTCATCCTCTTTAGATTAGACTGATCAGACTATGTTGTCCATATCTTCTCTGAAACGGCTTTCTTCTTCTAGCAAGCTTTGAAATGTGGAGCTGCACACGGCTCTGCCACAGTCACAGGACTGAAGACCAGAGAAGAAGCTCCGTTTCTCCTGGAGATCCTCAGTGTGGATCACTCTCAGATCAGCCTGATGTCTGACCTCAGTGTCAACACTACTTTACTGAAACACTCAAACATGGAGTCTGACCTCAGAGTCTGCAGACCACAGAGTGGACTCTCCAGAAAACCACATAGCTGAGAAACTGCTGAATCCTGCAGAGGGTTCCAACTCAGGTCCAGATGTTTCAGGAGGGAGAGGTTAGACTTCAGAGCTGAAACCAGCAGAGACCAGCCGATCTCTGACATCCAGCTGTTCTTCAACCTGAATAAAGAGAGAAAGAAGTGAGATTAGAGGACAGAGTTTGATGTTGAAGTCATTGAGAGCTGAAGAAGGTTCAGACTGGAAGAGTTTAGAAATGTAAAGTCCAAACAGCTGAAGCCAACAGGAGGAGAAGAGCTCTCATCAACATGCTGATCACTAATTGCTCGTTTCCATTTTGCAGTTTGTGCCAGTGGAAGATGGTACAGTGTGGAAAGGCATTTCCTAACTCTGTGTCATGTCTCCAGGGAGCATGGCTGGACTGTCGGTGGGATTGCAACACATGGAAACAGCAGAGGGGTTATACAGCCAATGAGCTGTTTGAACATGGCGGGTTTGCCAAGAGTGAAAGCCATTAGTACCAATCAGCTGATTCCAGATTTGTCCCTCCTCTTCATGCGAATCGTTCTGTTGTGCCAGGTGCCACGATGGAGGGGTTACGAAAAAAGTTACCAGTTGGGAACTTCTTTCCGCACTATCGTCAATTGAAATGCACAACAACCCATTCTGGCTGTCCTGTACCGGCACAGGCTGTGCAGTGGAAACAAGGCTTATGCTAAATCCCATTTCACCCCTTCGCCCTCCCCCTTGGCCCGACATCTCGTTTTACGCGTTCACGTGGACGGGTAGGAGTTTCCCAATTGTCATTATGACATAGGGGTAGGGCCAAGAAGGAGGGCCAGTCACTCCTCCAAAAGGAAATTCTCCCAAGGCACACTTCAAATGGAGGGGTATGATTCAGTGGCAGTCGATGGCGAGGGGCGCTTGTTTTGTCAACCTAGACCGTGACTGGCGAGTGGGGTTAATTCACTTCCGCATTGTCAGGAGCGATCGTTTCCACACCCGCGCATTCCAGGCGCATTCCAAACATGCGTGGTTGGGAAACAGCGCTCCCGCCAATGCGGAAGTGAAATAACCCCACCCGCAATTCACGGTAAAGGCGAACAAAACAGGCGCCCCTCGCCACCGGCCGCCACTGGATGACAGATTTCTCTGATAGTCTTCCAAGATCGGCAAGATGGCGTCGTCCGCAACGAAAGAAGTTCATAAATGTCAGTATTTTGTCAATTAATAAAATTTAAAAATGTAAGAAAAACATTCTTCTTTGGCAAACAATTGTCGCATCTGCCTACGTCATCGGCAGTGGTGACTACTGATGACGTACGCGATTGTTGAAGGGGTGTTCCAATTTGGAGGGGTTTACTTTTGGCCCTACCCCTTAGCACTCCATTTCAAAGGGGTAAGGGCAAGGGGTAGGGCGAAGGGGGTGGGATAGAAAGAGAAATGGGATTGGGCCTTAATATGCTGCAGAGCTCAGTCCACTCTCTGTCCCTCTAACACCTGGAATCCTCTTAAACTCCTGTCAGTGATTTGACTCCAACAAGTTCTAACTTCAGACAGTGAACTGACCTCAGAGTCTCCAGTTTACTGTTTGGACTCCCCAGTCCAGAACACAGCATCTCCACTGATGAATCCTCCAGATTGTTGCCACTCAGGTTCAGATGTTTCAGATGGGAGGGGTCAGATTTCAGAGCTGAGGAGATCACTTCACACTCAGAATCAGAGAGTTGTTTGAAAAGAAGTCTGTAATGAGGCACAGAAAGATCAAGATGTTATGAGACAGGATACTTTCTTGGACTAGTCCTGTTTGACATCAGACCAGCCCCACTGTACCAAAACCCCAACTTTTCCCTCTGCACTGTGCTGCAGGCTCTTTATTCATGTTCCTCCTGAGCCTGACAAGAGTATTTTGTCAGATGTTAAAAGTGTAAAGAAGAGCAAGAACTAAATAAAACCAAATAAAAAAAAGGCATTTTAATTTCAGTTGGTCTGATGGCTGTAGAAAAGAATTTTGGGTGGTGAATTCCAAAAATTTTAGCTGTTAAATAATAGCAGATAATGATGTCTACAAAAGCCAAAAGCAGCAAGCAGGAAATTGACATGTGAATGAAAAAATTTGAATATAATTTAGGAGTCACATGATCACCTGACAAGATGTCAGCCTAAGCTTTCAGCTCTCGACCAGCCAAAGTTCTCCATGCTAAGGAGTTCAAGCTGGCCGACATGGAAGACAGGAACAAAAAGTACAAATTTGCTTTACTGGCCTTGAAGAAGGGCATGAAAGCACCAGTGCTACTCAGTTTCTCGCACTGTCTCTGCTCAAATGGTTCTCTGCACTTGTTGGTCTCCTAATTGAAATTCTGAGAGAGGACAGAATCAATATGGAAAATCCCCAATATCAAAGAATTAGCAGGACCCCGGTCTTCAATGTGCTTTGCTGTCCAACCCGCCAGGCCATTTTGCATGCTGCTATCAAGGACCTTCGTTCCATTAACGGTCAGAGGATCTATTTCTCCCCAAATATACCGTATTGGCCCGAATATAAGACGATATTTTTTTCCAGAAATTGCATCCTCAAAAGTGGGGTCGTGTTATAATCGCGGACTTACGGTAGATGGTCAATACGCATCCGCGCTGCTAGATGGAGCCAAAGTATCACTGACCAGAGAGCGAGTGGAGCGATGAAATGAGATCAAATGATCTGATGAAAAATGGCGGATCATCTGGAACAAAGGGGCTGAACGCTGGACAACTGAGCAAACAACAGAGGCGAAGTTATGATACCAACTTTAAACTGATGGTGATCAACGCAGCAGAGTCATCAAACTACTGCCAAGCCGCCAGGAGATCTGGTGGAGCAGAGCCTCGTTCTTATTGGAGAGCACAGAAAAAACACTACAGATGCTAACGCTATGAGAAAAGCTTTCCGTGGTCCCAGGAGCTACGCTTCAGAGAGACTGATAGAAGGGTGAGTGAATACGTCTCTGAAAAACGGAAAGAGGGAATGCCCACCACCAGAGCCTGATTCAGCTGAAGGCACTGGACAGTTATTTACATTATTTATGCAGTTTTGACCCCTTGAGGCTTCTTATTTGTTGGTTATTGTTTCTTATTTTGAGAAAGAATATATTTTTTATTCAATACTGTGGTAATATTTTTTTCATTTTATATCTCCTGAAATGTTATCTCAGTTGTGAGTTTTTGAGTTTATAATAATTGTATGATAAAAAGTTGTTTTAGGAGTGACCTTATTGTCTTCAGCATTTTTTTTTTTCACAAAATGATCTTTGAAAAATAGGGGTCGTGTTATAATCGGAGTCGTCTTATATTCGGGCCAATACGGTAGTTGTTTTACTGTTACGGTGCATGGGTCAGAGGTTCTCAAGCAGAAATTGGGACAAGGAGAATAAGTTGAAGGGGGTTTATTGAGCTTATAGACAGCCAGGAAGCTTGGCTGAGTGCTGCAGCAAAGATGCAGGGTAGTGTAGTGAAGGACGGGTGAAGCAGATCAGACCACTCTCCAAGTAGGTCAAATCCTTGAGTTATTTATCCCAGACCCAGTGCCAGCACTGTGCTCCGAGCTCCTCCCTGGTGACTGAGCTCCTCACCCCTAAATTCCACATCCTCCGGTCCGCTCCGTCTGCGCTCAGCTCAGCTCCGGTCCGACCGCCGCAGCAAATACGTTGCTATTTTAATGACTGTAGCTGATTCCACAGCCTCCGTTCTGCTCCGCTCCGCTCCGTCAGTCAAAAATAGAGCCAAGGTCTATTTTTCTCTCCGGTCCGGTCCGTCAGGTCTCCGTACGCATAAATTTCCACAGTTCAGATGCACCAAACAGGAAACAGAACTCCAACAACCTCCGGTTTTATACAAAATAAAATCATTTTGTCTTTATTAAAAACTTTAAACTGTTAAAAGACATTTTTTTTTCGTCACATTAATTGTCAGATATATCATGAATATACATAACATACTGATTAAAATATATACTTTAAAAAGCGGGCAAACAAAAATTAAAGCACACTATCAAATTTTATTTGACAAACTTCTGTTTTGCCTGTAATCAAGTTATAGTCGAACGTTTCTGAATGTTTACACAGCTGCATATATGGCCCATTTGCAGGCTATTGTCCATAAATTTTGTGTTTTCTACAAAATACATATTCAGGACCATGTATGCATTTTATTCTGAAAGGCCCGAATGTCAGCATCCTGTTGCACGAAATTCAGCGTGTTGAAGCACAACAACCAGGATGAAGAGACGCTGATTTTGGAAGTGGAGAATCATAAAAATTTATATGACCCCAGTCATCCTTTCTACCAGGATGTGCAGAGAAAGATGCCAGTGTGGCCCAGACTGCTCAGCTTTAGGAGGTCGATTGTAAATAGCGCATGCACTTCTCTGCTTCTCCGGCCGGGCGAAACAGAGACGCAGCGGAGCAGAGCGGACGCGGTGGGTTTTGAACAAACGGAGCGGAGCTGAGCGCAGCGGTCTGGAGCGCAGCACAAACGTACGCGGTGGAATTTAGTGGTCACTCTTTCTCTAAGGGAGCGCCCAGCCACCCTACACAGGAAGCTCATTTCAGCTGCTTGTATCCGGGATCTTGTCCTTTCGGTCATGACCCAAAGCTTAGGTCACCATAGATGAGGGTGGGGACGTAGACTGACTGGTGAATTGACAACCCTCTTCATCACAAGGGACCCCACTGAGCAAAAAGTGGTCCAAAACGCATCTATAAGGTGTTATCTCTCCACATCCAGAAATCACCCTCAGAGGAACCAGAATGAAAGTTTTTCGTATGTCTCTCTTGGACGTTGCACAGTTCTCTCTTTGGGACATTGTACGGATCTGGACGTGGCAGTGGGGACGGAAACTGGGAGAGTTTCATGAGCAGAGGACTGCAGACGTGAGGCAGAAAACAGTCTGCATTGTTTTGATGCTGTCGGGCAGACAGTTGTTTTTGTTGCCTGGACTGAAGCCGGGGATTCTTGGTGTTTGGTATTTTTGATTGTGGAATAATAAAGAACTGGAAACTCTGAACAGGTGTGTGCATCCCCGTGCTGCTGGACAAGGAGCAGCAGTGAGTGTGTTGTCACAGACCGACTCTTTCAACAAACTCTGTGCAAAGTTGAGATTGTTCATGTGACCAAAACACTAACAAGACAGGCCAACCAGTTCGATTTTTCATGCCGTTCCTACCAGCACTAACTGCACAGCGAATGAAAAGATAATCAAATTGCAGACAAAGATAACACTGAGTCGATCCGTATAGTGAAAGCTAAATTAGAAGGCAAAAGAATATACGATAAAAACGTTACAAAAGAGGATGTTTGTAAGACTTTTTAAATTTATTTTTCTACTAAAAGCTCTATAATTCATTTTTCCCTGGATGCCAAGTCACCTCTGTTGTGTTCAATGTATTTTTTGCATGCATCTTTGTGTGTGCATGTTTGAGCTGGTGCTCAGGCCTTTCTGTGTGGAGTTTGCATGTTGTGCGTGGGTTCTCTCCTCCCTCTCTTCCTCCCACAGTCCAAAAACATGCATTTCAGGTTAATTAGTCACCCTAAATTGCCCCTAGGTTGTATGTCTGTATATATATGTGTCAGCCCTGTGACAGACTGGCGACCTGTCCAGGGCATACCCTGCCTTCGCCCACAGCAGCTGGGATTGGCTCCAGCCACCCGCGACCGCGAAAGGGAAGAAGCGGCAGATAATGAATGAATACAAGTGCTGAAAACTGTGCTGAACTTTGGAAATTGTGATTCAATTTTTATAAGAGCAGTCATTTTTGAGAAGGCATTTTGGAATAATTTCTCGTTCCAAGGACATTGTCGCTCACTCAAGCTATGATTCGTGTCACAACTTGGCTGCAGGAGTCTTGTCTGCAACTAAATGTCTCTAAAACTGTTGGCATGTTTTTTTAGTAAAGCCAACAGTGTCTCTAACGGACATATTTGTTACAGGAGAAAAGTTGCAAATTGTAAGCCAATTTAAATATCTGGGTTTACTGATAGACTCACAGCTCTCCTTTAAAGGTCACATTGAAAGAGTTTTGAAAAAAGTGAAAATGAGCCTTGCAAACTTTCGCTCAATTCGAAATGACATGTCAGCTGAGGCAGCAAAAATATTTTTACATTCAATGATTTTCAGTCATTTCAACTACTGCCTAACAAGTTGGTCTCAGGCAAGTCAAACTGCTAAAGTCAAACTGCTATTGCAAACTTTATACAAACAAGCCATTAAAGTTCTGGACAAAAAATAAAGACATTATCATCATTGTGCAATTTTAAAAAAGTAGAAAGTTTTAAACTGGGACAGTTTTCAAAAATGTTCAGCTTTATGTCTAATCTACAAAACAATGCATGGTTTGGCTCCAGCCCCTTTGGCGGAGTTCATCTGTCAAAGAAAAAGAACTGTGCGTGTCACCCGTGGCTCTGTCAGAGGAGACTGTGTCATCCCTCTGCGCAAGAGTGCTTTTGGTCAGTCAGCGTGGTCTGTGAGGGGCGCGAGTGAGTGGAACTCAATACTTCAGGAGGTTAAACAACAAAACACTTCCCAGAACACTGAAAAAAAAACACTTAAAACTGTGGCTGTTCAACACTGACACCTGTCAGCACTGAAAATGCTTGTTATGTGTGTTTTGAACCTATGTCTTTTATTGTGATATGTTTTTGATTGTCCTTTTAACAGGTTGTCTTTTATGTGTTAGAGTTTATTTGTTCTATTAACTGTTTGTCTTTGTGTAAATGTTTTTAAATGCCTTTTTACATCATGACCAGGGGACTACAGATGAAAAATAGCTAGGGATGCACGATATTATCGGCACAATATCGGTATCAGTTGATAAAAGCTTTAAAACACGTTTATCAGTATCTGCAGACATGAAAATTTCATATCAGCACAGTCGATAAGGTGACGTAGTAATTGGGCATGCACGGTGACATTCATAGTGTACCAAAAAAATTTAATTGAAATGGTTTTGTTCTTTATCCTCATTCCTGGTACTGAAATGGACTGGCATTTTAGGTCTGAGCTAGCTAGTTTAAATTTTTTGCACAGCCTGTTTTTTGTTGAAGCACTTTGTTAGTATTATTTCAGGGAAGCACCCTGCAAGTTCAGTTACGATTATTATTGTTTTCCATCTGGAAAAGCTTCTTAAATAAAATGTAGCACTTCATTTATTTGCACTGCAGAGCTCTGTGTCTGTCACCAGGTTGTTACAGTAGTTCCATAGTCAAATGGTAATCAAATGTTTTTTGTCTTGTTTTATGTGTGTTTCTTAAACAAATAAGACTGTCACAATAAGAGCAACATGTAAATTCCAGTACAGGAGAGACTTAGCTTTCTTTAACGTAAAAAAAAAAACCCTTGTGATTATCGGTGTCAGTATCGGTATCGGCCAAAAGGAGGTTTCGATATATCGGCATATCAGATATTGGCAAAAAATCCAATATCGTACATCCCTGAAAATAGCCTTTTGGCTAAATTCTGGCTTTTTTAACCTTGTATTATCATGTGTTTCATGAATTTGCGCAGTCTCCTTTCAAATAAACGAATCTAATTTAATCTAATTTATTAAATGTTCATTTCGAATAGTTGAAATTCAGTTTAAAGTTAATAACTCAAAGCTGATAAATAGCAAAACAAGTACTTTGTTGTACCTAATCTGCCGAGTCAAATGACGTTTTGTTCATGACAGATTATGAGGAAAATCTCAACAGTTGAACAATAAGAACTACTTTCCACAAACATCACTGAGATATTGATCAGGACATGTGGACTCACACAGCCTTTCTGCAGTTCCTCACAGCTGGGATCAGTCTCCGTCGTCCCTCCCATGATGTGTTGTACTTCTTCAGGTCCAACTCCTCCAGGACCTGGTCTGACATCTGCAGCATGTAGGCCAGAGCTGAGCAGTGGATCATAGAGAGTTCCTTCTCTAATCTGTTCTCCGACTTCAGGAACTCTTGGATCTCCTGATGTACTGAGAGGTCCTTCATCTCCGTCAGACAGTGGAAGATGTTGATGCATCTGTCAGGAGACATTTTCTGACTCCTGATCTCCTTCAGATTCTGGATGACTCTCTGGATGGTTTCTAGACTGATCTCTGTCCGACCCAGCAGACCTTCCAAGAGTCTCTGGTTGGATTCCAGAGAGAGGCCATGAAGGAAGCGGACAAACAGGTCCAGGTGACCGTTCTGACTTCTGAGGGATTTCTGAAGGACCTTCTTCAGGACATTGTCCAGAGACTGGAAAGCATCAGCAGCAGCTGCTGCAGTGTCATCATCATCGTCATCATCATCATCACCATCATCATTATTATCATCATCATCATCACCAGTACCATTGTCATTTTCGTCATCATCATCATTGTCAGTGTAAACATACTCATAATCATCATCATCTTCATCATCATCCTCCTCCTCCTCCTCTTCTCCGATGAAGGTCCTCAGTACGTCTGTCTTCCTGTTGGTGAAACAGTGGAACAAGAAGACTGCAGCCAGAAACTCCTGAACACTCAGATGAATGAAGCTGTAGACGACTTTCTGGAAGATCACAGACTCTCTTTTGAAGATCTGAGTACAGATTCCAGAGAACAGCGAGGCCTCAGTCACATCCAGACCACACTGCTCCAGGTCTTGTTGGTAGAACACCATGTTTCCTTTCTCCAGATGTTCCAAGGCCATCCTGCCCAGCTTCAGAAGAAGCTCCCTGTCAGCCTCCGTCAGCTCCTGTGGACCCGTCTCAGGTCCTTCGTGGTACTTGAGCTTCTTCCTGTGTGTCTGAACCAGCACAAAGTGGGAGTACATGTCAGTCAGGGTCTGGGGCAGCTCTCCTCTCTGCTCGCTGCTCAACATGTGCTCCAGAACTGTAGCAGTGATCCAGCAGAAGAGTGGGATTCCACACATGATGTGGAGGCTCCTGGACGTCTGGATGTGGGAGATGATTCTGCTGCTCAGCTCCTCATCACTCAGCCTCCTCCTGAAGTACTCCTCCTTCTGGGCGTCAGTGAAGCCTCGCACTTCTGTCAGTCTGTCCACACATGTTGGAGGGATCTGATGGGCCGCCGCCGGTCGGGAAGTGATCCAGACCCGAGCCGAGGGCAGCAGATCCCCCCGGATGAGGTTAGTGAGCAGCAGGCTGACTGAAGACTGCTGGGAGACGTCAAGCAGCCGCTGGCTGCTGCTGAAGTCCAGAGAAAGTCTGCTTTCATCCAGGCCGTCCAAGATGAACAGCAGCTTGCAGACAGCCAGGTCCTCTGCCGTCACCTTCTGGAGCGTGGGATGGAAAACAGCCAGCAGCGAGAGGAGACTGTACGGCCGCTCTCCCAGCAGGTTCAGCTCCCTGAAGGAGAGCACCACCAGCACACTGACATCCTGGTTCTCCAGGCCCTCGGCCCAATCCAGACTGAACTTGAGCACCGAGAAGGTTTTTCCACTGCCGGCCACGCCGCTGGTCAGAACCACTCGGATGTGTCTGAGCTGCTGGGCTGAGGGTTGGAAGATGTCCTGAACCCTGATGGCAGTGTGATGGAGGCTCTCCTTCCTGAAAGCTGTCTCTAGCTGCTTCAGCTCAGGTTCCCTCTGAAGCTCCTCACTGAGTCCCTCTGTGATGTGGAGCTCAGTGTAGATCCTGTTGAAGAGGCTTCCTCCTCCTGCTTCATCACTTCCTTCAGTCACACGTTCACATCTCCTCCTCAGACTCTTCTTATGTTCTTCTAGAAGCTGCTGCAGACCAACACCTGCTCAAAGACAACAACAACAATCAGACTGCACACAAACAAGCTTTCATGACTCTTCAACACAACAACAAGTCCAGTGAAGACAAACCAGTCCCTCAGAGACACATGTCCACTCTTACTTGGTGCAGCGACGCTTCTGGATCTTTCTTCACATTGAGAACAGCAAGAAGCTCCTGATGAAGAACCCTGGTCCCAGTGTGAGCTGCTGCACTCTCTGCAGACCTGGTGTCCACAGCTCCACCGGACTGGATCCTTCAGGACTTCCTGACACAAAACACAGCAGGACTTATCCTGCTCCTCACAAACATCACTCCTCTTCTCTCTGTGGACACCAAGCAACATTTACTCTGAGCAACACAACAGAGCAAAGACACAAAGCTCCAGCTTCAACCACCACGCTGCTTCACAATATTGGAGCCAAATCTGAAAGTGATCAAAACATCTCTCAATCTTTTTTGTGGGAAATTACAGGAAACAGTTTCTTACTTTGTGTCTGAAGGTCCAGGTTCAACACTGAAGACTGGTGGTTCATGTTCGAGCCAGTCACTGTTCATAGACAAGCTCCAGGATCCTGAAGACTCTGCCGTGTGTCCAAGCTGCTCAAATCTACACACACACACACACACACACACACACACACACACACACACACACACACACACACACACACACACACACACACACACACACACACACACACAAACTCACTAATTTGACCTTAATAGATTCAAACATTTGAGAATGTCTGCACACATTCTAATACTAATACTGTTTCAGGTCATGTCTACCCCTGCTGTAACTATACTTAACTATATTAACTATTTATCTCTCACCTGTCATCAGACTCTGATCTGTCCTCCTCTTTGTCCACATCAGACATGTTCAGTCAACTGAGAGAGAAAGCATCAACAAGAATCAGGACAATCCTATTCAATGCGCACGCAAACACACACACACACACACACACACACACACACACACACACACACACACACACACACACATTCATGCACAGAGAAATGGAGAGAATGCCACAATGAATGTAATGTCTTGACTTCTCAAGATGTCCTCTTAAACTGTTACTGGTCCTCACTCTATCACCTTTACAAGAACAAACACACTCACACAAGAGCACCAATATTACACAGACATACTCTTCTTTTTGAATGCACACACACATTGCCTCTGGTGTTGTGGGTGCTGGAAAAAAATGAATCAGTCATTGGTAATCACTTTAAAGCTCGTGTCCCTAGTTTCCGTTCGTTTCCAGTGTATGTATAATTTTCTAACAGCTTAAATGTGTTAGTCTGGTTCGATACTATAATATTAGCATAAAGCAATATAAAAATGTATGTATGAGCTCCGCCTTCATCTCATAGACTCCCATGTTAGCCGAAAAAGCGCCGGTCAGCTTCAGCCAATAGATTTCGAGCTTCCGCTTTGTCATGCTATGAATCAACGTGTCCGCGCAGCCAGACAGACTTTACGCTTACCTCGGATATATCCATTGTCTGCTGAACATCCACAGTAAAAAGCTAAACATGTAGGATGCTGTAGGGCTCGGTAATGCGTGAGCACAGTTAAAGGGGCGTGGCTTGGTAGCTCACGAAAGCAGAGGGAGGGCGGAACCTCGAGACATTGGATTAAAAAAACCTCTCTCTTTCAAAACTCTGGATGCAAGCTTTAAGAACAGGGTGGCGTTCATGCAGATATATCTACTCCAGGTTTATTTTGTTTTTGCAGAAGTATTTTAAATCAATTTACTGGCAGTATACTTATCAGTATCCTATTTCAAGACTCCTTGGGACTAAATTGGCCTTTTGGTTTTCCAACAGCACGGTATCAGTAACTACACATTCAGTTCAAGAATTTATATTGAATAGGAGGGTGGGGTGAGGGGGCTCACTCGTAGCTTCGGGGGGCGGATGTGGGACGTGGGGGGGGGGGCTCACTCGTAGCTTCGGAACGGGGTGGCCCCCTCCCCCGACAAAGCCCTGCATGGCATGTACCACCGACAAATTGAAGAAGTGGCTGACATGGGGAAAACATACCAGTTGGTGGAAAAGGCCGGACTGAAGGACAGCACAGAGGCACTCATCATGGCTGCACAAGAACAGGCCCTTAACACAAGATCAACAGAGGCCGGGATCTACCACACCACACAAGACCCCGGGTGCAGACTGCGCAAAGAAGCCCCAGAGACAGTACAGCACATCACAGCTGGGTGTAAGATGCTGGCAGGCAAGGCATACATGGAACGGCACAACCAGGTAGCGGGCATCGTGTACAGGAACATATGTACCGAGTATGGACTGGAGGTCCCAGGGTGAAGATGGGAGACACTTCCAAAGGTGGTCGAGAACAATCGAGCCAAGATCCTGTGGGACTTCCGGATCCAGACAGACAAGCAGGTGATGGCCAATCAACCAGACATTCAGGTGATGGATAAACAGCAGAAGACAGCTGTGGTGGTAGATGTAGCAATCCCAAGTAATGGCAACATAAGGAAAAAGGAGCATGAGAAGCTGGAGAAATACCAAAGGTTGAGGGAAGAGATAGAGAGAGTGTGGGGTGTGAAGGCAACAGTGATGCCAGTCGTGATCTGGGAGCACTGGGAGCAGTAACCCCCAAGCTGGGAGGATGGCTCCAGCAGAGACCAGGAACAACATCTGACATCTCTGTTCAAAAGAGCGCAATCCTAGGAACAGCTAAGATCCTTCGCAGAACCCTCAAGCGTCCAGGCCTCTGGTAGAGGACCCGAGCTTGAAGGAGACAGACACAATACTGCCGGGGTGGCGAGAACACAGTTTGTTTGTTTTATATATATATATATATATATATATATATATATATATATATATATATATATATATATATATATATATATATATATATTAGGGCTGGGCACGTTAACGCATTATTAACGCATTAACGCACTGCTTCTGTAACGCCGACAAATATTTTCATCAGGCGTTAATGACCGTTTTGCCGGCACATTTCGGCCAGCTGGGCATTCTTCAGGCGCCGAAAACGAGCAAAATAAAGTAAATTTCCCTTCAACACACAATCTGGCTTAATGAGGCACAATTCGACTGAATTTATCCTGTCTCTGTCTGAGGGTCAGAGATAGAATGAAGTTTGAGGAAGTGTGCGCTCAGAGGAAATGTATATACATATATACACAGTATATATATATATATATATATATATATATATATATATATATATATATATATATACATATATACACAGTATATATATATATATATATAGATAGATATATTTATATTTATATTTATATTTATATATATATATGTACACACACATATATATATATATATATACATATATATAGATAGATAGATAGATAGATATATCTCAGTGGCTCAGTGGTGGACCGTCAGGGCCTGCAAAGCCTTCTCTGCTGGCCTAAAAAGTATCTGAATTACAGACTGATGTAAATTATATTTTGTCCATAAATAATTAATAAATGATTCCAAACGGTATGTTCCAGTTCCTTTCATAGTTTTCCCGTGGTTGCGCTGCTTCCAGACATGTTTTTTTCATATTAAATCATTTAACCAATCACATTTCAGGCATCATCTGTTGCTAGGGTCAAAGAAATCTGCCCGAGGCCTTCGCTATCCGTTCTTGATGGCGCAGGGAAGTAAAGTGAAGCGTCAAACAGACAGCTGCTTCAACCAATCAGACAGTTGCTTCAACCAATCAGATTTCGAGTTGGCGACTCAGCGCCTTCTAGCTAGCTACACTAACAACAGCATATCCAGGCCCTCTGATTTACATTCACCAAGAGATACAGTAGGGGGCGGTATGCACCTAAGTTGTTGGTCGCCTACTGCAATTATTCCAAAGAAGAAGAAGAAGAAGACCTGAAGAGAAATAAAACTTATGCCAGAAATACCACAGGGCAAGCTGGACTTTAAGCCCTGGCTTTATGGAACTGAAACACACAGATAATCTATATGACAGAGCAGTTGAACTCTTTTTGAGGAAGGAAAGGAGGATGTATTTTGCTTAAATAATCGGCATTTTGGTGAGTAAAATGTTCCTCTTTTCCTAAATAAGATTGCTGTTTTATTAAGTTGTTGATGCTCATTGTATGTGCACAGATGGAGTAGGAGAATTGTGCACTTCAGCAAAGGCATTTATTCTGGCTGCACAAGTATCTATCTGCTGTGCAACAACTCTTTATGTGCATATCTGCATAATAAGAGTTTTTTTTGTAGACATGAAATAGTTATTGAGAGGTGGATTGGTTCAGGCGGATCTGTTCTGAAGGCCTTAGTGTGAAATGCACGGTCTGCCACTGATATGTATATATATATATATATATATATATATATATATATACACACACATATATATATATATACACGGTATATATATATATATATATATATATATATATATATATATATATATATATATATATATATGTATATGTATAATTCTCCTGTCACCAGTGGTGTTTTAAATTGCACTTTATTAAAAACATTATTTAGTTTATTTGATTTTTTTAATCATTTTGCATGTATTTATTTTATTGCCACATAATTTCATTCACCAGCATGTCTCTATGTATCTAAATTAAAATGCTTTTGGGTTCTTGATTTTTGTTTTGGTTTTTTGTTCGTAATGTTGATCTGAGCCTATTTGTTCATGTCGCAGCTTGATTTGTAATATTTGCTCACCCGTTCAGTGTTGTTGTCCCTGCTGTGTGTGTGCGCAGATTTACAGACATGGTAGACAGAAATATCGAGAACGGCGGTTTTCAACGCCTGAGGCACACCTCCCCTGGGGGGCGCCAGAGCACTTCAGGGGAGGCAGTCTTCACCATCACAGCAGCCTTGTGATTTGCAGATGGTCCCTGAACACCACAGCACTGAGGCTGTAATTGAGACCAATGTTTTTTCTGGTACACCAAAGACAGATTCTGAAGTGGGGCAGGAGGACAGAAGGCTCTCTGATTGGACAGTTCGACTTGCCGTCATCCAGTCAAATGAAGGTGAAAGGAAGGAAACAAGAACCGCAACCACATCTTCAAAGTCTCTCATCAGTTTTGTGTTTTGCATGTGTGAACAGGAAGTAATGATCGGTGGATGATAGGAACTTTTTTCACAAACATAAATCTTTTTTAGAAGCAGGCAGATGTTGTTCTACACATTCCCGAACTTCAACTTCTCTGGCAGATTTTTTCAAAAAAATTTTTTGAATGGATGACAAAACTTGATTTACTCATACAAACTGTGGAATTATGTGTAAACATTAGTTTAGTTTAGTTTAGTTTAGTTTAGTTTAGTTTTGTTTTGTTTTGTTTATTTGGGCATATCACATTACAAACATCTCAACAAGAATATGCAAAACCATTCAATGAAAGCCCAAAAGGAGTAGGCTGAAGCAGAAGCTTATCAGTGCCTACCCCTTCCCATATCTCACAGTTTTATCGCTGAGGGTCACATGGCAGTGTTGTTATATTTGTAGGCTATATGTTTTTTTTCATCCATACCCAGGCCATTACACAGTAACATGTGCATGTGCCTGCCTATGAATGTGTGTGTGTTATGTAGTACAAGATTCATATCCTGGCATGCCACACAAGTGTGTGTGCGTGCCTGGACATGAACTGCAACATTAACCATACATTATCATTAGCTTATTCAAGGCTAGCAAACAATACTACATATTATTACAGCATACTCAGTAGTCATACTGTGTCTGACAGTATTGTTATATGTGTGTGTTCATTATACATACCCAGGCCCATGCATCCTAACACGTGCATGTGCCTGTTTATGAGCGTGTGTGTGTTATGTCGTACAGTATTCACGTTCCAGTATTGTGTTTCTCTGGCATAGTTATCAAAAATACTGCGCTTATACAGTTTTTTGAATTGATGTATAGTTATGGCACTTTTTAGGTTCCCATCTAAACTGTTCCATAGACTTACGCCTCTCCGGGTGATACATTGGCTTTTGAGGGTCGTACGAACACACTGAACTTTTAAATTAAGCATTTGCCTGACAGTATAATTGCCCTCTCTATTAGCAAACAGACAATTTATGTTACAGGGAAGCAAATTGTTTCTTGCCTTGTAAAGTATTAACAAAGATTTCAAATTTACTAAATCCTCAAGTTTTAGAAGGCTCGATCTTAGGAACAGTGAGTTTGTATGGTCCTTGAAGCCCACACTGTGAATGATCCTGATAGCTTTTTTTTTAAAGTCTGAATAAAATCTCCAAATGGCTTCTGTAGGTATTTCCCCAAACCTCTACACAGTATGTGATATTCATTCATTAACACATACATTCGTTAACACATTAAAAAATTCATTACTTCATATTGAGTCCATGCTGAGGCTGATGAAAATAATCATGATGATGATGATGATAATGATACATTTCATTTGAAATACACTTCACATTCATAAAAATGTCCAAATGCTAAAACAGAAAACTCACATTTTTCTCTCAGGTCCAGTCCCGATGGTTCAGAGATCTGTGGGGGACACAGAGGACATTTCACACAGATATTTGTCGTTAGAATAGTGGTTTTATATCAGAATAACAATCGTAATAACAAATGTAAATGTGTGCAACAGACTTCTTACGCACAAAAAAATCTCCCCAAACGTCTTCAGTCCTCTGCCTGGTTCTTCTTCTGTCCCTCGCAGGTCGACAGAGGATGATTTCTGTGCAGCAACATACCAGGAAATCTTTTTAAAAGAGCAGTTCTGCTGTGGCTGATTTCCCTGCAAACCCAGCAAGTTGCCAGGTCCGACACTAAGTCAGCCCAAAGTCCAAATAAGATGCACGAAACCAGATTTTAAACCAAAACCAAGTCCAACAGTGCTGATCTAAAAACAAAGCAGATTCTAATGTTGTGACACACATTTAAATTAAACTCTGAAGTTTCAATTTTTTTTTCAAGAAACAAGAAAAATGTGGAAATGGTAATAATACTTAAATCTTTGAACCTTGAAGGTCTTTGAATCTTGAACCAATTTTATATTGTAGATATTCTGTACTTACAATCCAGAACTGAAAACGTGATTACATGCATTGTTATAGTAAGAAATGAAAAGCAGGTTTATTTGTAAAAGCAGTTTTGATTGGATTTTTTGAATGCTCTTTTTGAACGTTGCAGACCTGGCAACTGTGTGTGTGTGTGTGTGTGTGCGTGTGTGTGTGTGTGTGTGTGAGAGAGAGAGAGAGAGAGAGAGAGAGTCACAATTAACCACAAAAACATGTTTCACAGAAAGAAAAAGGAACCATGCAAGTTTTTAATTCCAAAATTAAATCCACATACAAATGTCCACAGAAAGAAATGTTCATAAACTCTAGATCTCAGAGATCTAGAATGTTCCAGGAGCCAGGAGCCTAAAGCGTCCCAGAAGTCGAGGTGATACGGTGTGACAGTACCAGAGAATGTTTTGGCTGAGTGACGGTCCTGTGGAATTGAGGGATCTCCATTTTATTTTCCACTGTAACACGGACATGTGCGCACCACTCCGTGTACTTCACAGCCGTGCACCATGCTTATGTCTGAGGTTTGTTTACAGCTCAGCCAATCACATACAGCCGTCATGCCGTACGGTCCTGACAGCTCCGCTACGAAGATGTTCTCCTTTGGAAGCTTTTCTCTGTGAGACGACACGTTTTCACACTGACGCTCGACTCACACTCAAAGCAACAAGCTCCAACAATGTCAGCGAGAGGCATGCACAAAAACTGTTGCAAGCAAAACACAGAGCAGCTTTTTTCATTTCAGCCACAAACACAGAGACCACAAACTGATGCTCTCCCTGACAGGAAGTGGTGAGTTCACAGGCAAATGCACGAGCTGCAGCTACTGGCTGAATCAGACCACACCGGTTTTAGTAAAAAAACAGTGAATGAATCATAGTTGTTAGCAGTGCTGTGGTGAACCCAGGGGGAGCAACATCACCCCCATGGTAACACCCTGGACCCAGCGATGGGTAAAACATCAGAAACAACACTCAAGGATGGAAATTTGACTTTTACAAATAATAAAATGATTTAAAAAGAGGAAAAAGGATTGAATTGAAGGTGTTAGTGATCAATGTAGCTGCAGCATTGCTCATTTTAAAATGATTAGTAACCTTTGAAGATTTATATTTTGAAAAAACAAACATATTTAACTTATAAAAAAAAACAATAAAATAAATAAAATAATTTAACAACTGAAAACCCAGCTTTGTTAAAGTTTTTGGAGAAAGCTGGAACTTTCACTAATAAATTAAAATAAAGAGTTGTAGTTCTTATTAAAAACATGAAACAAAGTCTCATCTTCATCTTGAAGCTGATTTTCTTCACAAAGCGGCGGATTATGAAGATGTGAGGCAGTTTCAGAGGATCACACATCAGTGAGTCGAGGTTTGACAGACAGGAAGACAAAGTGGCGTTGGTGTCCTACATGGCGTGGCAGGAGGCCTTCGTTGTCACCTCAGCGTCCCTGTCTGTTCTGGGAAGTAAGGTTTTTTTTTTTTCTTTTTTCTTCTCTGCAAAGCTCAGTTTCAGGGAATAACACAGTTTTGCAGTGTTCTGATTGGCCGATGCAGCAGGAGGGTCGCAATAATCAAGACTGATTATTTTGTGAAGAAATGTAATGTTTTTGTGTCATGACTGTAATTTATTTGAGATGAACTGGTATTTGTGAAAGTTTTAGTGGATTCTGTTGTTACAGGGACTTGGACAGTGAAGACAGAAGAACCTGCTCAGCTGTGGCGCCCTCCTGTGGTAACAAATGATACTGCAGCTTTTCAGCAGTCTAACAATGAAGCTTCCCTGCTTTGCTGAGGTCGATCGCCATGAGAGCTGGATGAGCTCCGTCACCAAGCGGCTCCTGCTCAGGTCTAAAACCTGGACACGCCGGCTGAGGACAGAGGTCGTCCTCCAGATGCAAGCCTCTGTTATCCAGCTGCACACATGATCAGCGTTGTTGTGAAGACCAGCACCGTCCTCCAACAGGTGGAAAGAGCCAGCTCCATCTCAGTCACTGGAGTTTTAAGTCTTCATGGCTGAAATGCTGCCAGCCAGCTCCGCTTGAAGACTGAGCAGTTTGGACGTAGCAAATTATAAGTACAGCAAAGTTACACAATAGTATGCTTCAGTTCAAACACAGCACAGAGGATGAATAACTGCACACATCCCCACAACCAGGACCAACCGCTGGAAAACAAACCGAAAACAGTGGAAATAAATGGGTTTCAACAGATTCAACATATTGGACACTGGATTATTGTCTTGACCAGAACTCACGTCCAAAATAGTCCACCCCTCAGGAGAAATCCAAAAAATGTATTCGTCAAACATCGGAAAAAGACTAAAGGAGGGAACAAATACTGGTGGGCTGACTTGGCCGTGCAGGAGGTACGGTATGTACGTATGCTCATAACATTTTCAAATGCTGCAAAAACAAAGAAATAGAAATCAAGACTAAAGTTGTGTGTAGTTTGCAGCTGGTCAGGGTGTTTATTAAAATATTTTTCCACTGTTATTTTGAATAATAATATAATACGAGTGATATCAAGATTGCCATCATTGCCATCCAGTGAGTCATCCTGCGTTCAAGTTCACATATTGCGGTTGCTGTTAACTGGTTTATTTTGTTCATGTTTTTTGTTAATGAGCACATTGGGTGACTTAATTAAGAGCATAACACCAGCCCCATGTTAGGGCTTCCGTGGTAAAGGGGCTCAAAAATCCAACAATTCTATATGATGAAAATATACTACAAATATAATATGACCAGAACTGGTCTTAAAGTGCATCTTTTACATGTGGATGAGTCCATCTGTGAAACACTGTGCTGATCAGCTGTCTCCAGTGTTCACTGGCATCTTCAACACTGATGAGAGAGAGAGAGAGAGAGAGAGAGAGAGAGAGAGAGAGAGAGAGAGAGAAAGAGCGCGAGAGGACATAGTGCTGTCCATGGTGCTGAAATAATATCTACAAAGATTCACGAAGTACATGGCTTACCACACAAACACTCTTTACCTTTTTCTCTCTCTCTCACTCTCTCGCTCTCTCACACACACGGACACGCTCATTCACGCACACACACACACACACACACACACACACACACACACACACACACACAATTGGCTATAATATAAACTTCTTAGTCTCTCACCTTCAGCTTTTAAAAAAATATTGTAAATATGTTGTGAGTTTTAGTTTTCAGTTCATATTTATTGTTGATGTTATATTGATGCTATATTCCTTAATTTTCTATAGTTTCGATGTTTTTATGTGTGTGCCTTTTATGTTTTTTTTTTTCGAGTCGCATCACGCCACCAACACAAATCCCTGGAATGGTTTCACTGTGCCTGACAGTAAAACCGGATTGTGATTGTGATATAACTCTATCATAGATATGTGAAACTTTTACTGGATTTGTGGAAATGAAAAAGAAAAAAGCATGAATAAAATACAACTGCAAATCTGAAACATTTTTTGATTTTTGAGGCATTTCTATGACACAGAAATCAAACAGGGAATCTCAGCAGGAGGGAGTGAGTTGCGGACAGCAGCGTCATACTCCGGTAAAGATCATCTCTAAACTGTACAGGAGGCGACAAAAGCAGCATGTGACAACCTCTCTGTGTGGGAACAGGAGTTGAGCATTCAGGTGTCACAGGGAGACTGGTATTCCCTGTAGAAAGCACAACAAACTTCCACCAGTTCTAAAAGATGGAGGGAATTCGAATGGAAGATTTTAATCCGATTTTTCATTAAGCCACACATTAAAAGCAAACAGTTGGAAAAACACCAGCAATGCAGGAGACAATGTGGGCTCACGGATGCCAACCACTCTCACATATAATCTCTCATACTGTACCAGCTAGAGTCGATGAGGAGACGTCTGATCCAGACCAATATACAGGGAGTTACAGGAGTCTCACCCGGATGTTATAAAGGAATGAATGAAAGTTGGTGTGAGAGCGATCAGGATTTACTTTGGCCAACAGCCTCAACTGATGGTTAAAGAGAATTCCATTCACAAACCTCCACAATGAAACAAGTCGGAGCGTAAAACTCATCTGAGGCTGCTGCAGGAGTTGTCTGACTCTTCCTCAAACAGCTCAGATTTTACAGTCTGAAGTGAACAAAAACTGATTTTACATGGTAAAATCTACCAAACTGAACAGTGTAGGTGCAGACAGTGATAAGACAGGATGAGGAGGAGGAGTCCAAACACACAGTGATGATTCTGCATCACATCCAGAGGAACCCTGGTTCATTGTTGAACTCTTCACACTCACGCCACTGACAATCTACAGGTCTTCTGCTGGTTCCTCTGTCACTCGATGCTGGATGACGCTGTGCTCTCCTCAGTAAATATTCAGGATTTAATCCCAGTCAAACTCCCACCTGCAGACAGATAAGAGGAAATAATCAGAGTCTCTGAAGCAGTGAGGATTTCAGTCCTGTTCAGAGCAGCAGTCATGAAGGACCACCACTGTCACACCAACACAACAAGCCTGTGGCTCCTCTGATTGGCTGACTGTGTGTCCTCTGCTGTCCAATCCTGAAGCTGCTCAGCGTTCTCCTCTCACAGCCTCTGGTAGGAACGTAGGTCGAGCTCCTTCAGGTGGGAGGGGTTGGACTTAAGAACTGAGTCCAAAGAAGAGCTGATCTTTGGCAACCTGCATCTCTCCAACCTGAATGAAGAGTGAAAACAGCAGAATCAATGAATGAACAAGAACATTTCTTTAAACAGAAACAAACAAAGCAGGTGACTTTCATTCAAAATAAAGTCCAGATCTAAAAGTTCAGAAATTGTAAAATAATCAATATGACACCAAATTAAATATTTTTAGGATTGTTCAAGTATTTTGAAAGATACTGCATTAAGAAACTGTATTCTTTGGTTTAACATTTAATTTTTTTTATGTTCTTCACCTCTAAAAACATCTGGATTTGCGCGCTCTTCCTCTTTCCAGCCATCATACACACCTGCTGTGATGCCGCAGACTGGTTCTGTCTTCATACACTTTGGAAAGACAATAAAAGATCAAAACCACATGGGGGCGCTGTGGCCTGGTTTTGGTTTATCCTGTCTGGTTTCAGGTGGGCGGTGCTGGCTGTGTTTCCAGAATCAGGGATCAGGCTGCTGATTACGCTGATTTTTCTCACCTGTGATGCCAGGTGGAGTTTATTCCCCTGATGAGCAGCGGCTCTATTCAACAGCTGCTCAGAATCCGTCAAGCTGGAGCGTAACTTCTGAATCGATTGGTATTTGATAGGTGGTTTTTGTTCTCAGTCATTTCAACCTCTGTTTCACAAAATTCTACAATGTTCCTGGACGCAAAACATCTGAAAGACTCAGGATGGAAATTTTAACTCCCCAACAATTAAAATGAGTGTTTAAAAAGTTTAACAATTGAATGGAGGGTGTCAATACAGCTACAGTATTGATAATTGTAAAAACATTAGTGAAAGACATTGGTGAAACTTACATTTTCAAGTTCTTTATTCTGAAAACAAAAACATTTGTGTTTGTAAAATGTTATACATTTTAGAAAGTACACATTTTTAATTTGTATTTCTTTGCCTATTCCACACTAGTTCCTAAAGGAAAGAAACAGTCGTTTTTTTCACTGTGCCCCACTAGTTAATGATTGTACGGAGCCCCTAAAGGGACATCAAAAAAATTATTTTTTTAAGGGAGTTCTACGTGCTCACGTAAAGCTTTTACGTGCGCACGTAGAACTTTTACGCGCTCGCGTAAAGTTGCTTACGTGAGCACTTATAACTTTTAAGGGAGCACGTAAAACTCAGCTCCAGTCCATAAGCTCCCGTCCGCGCGGATCCCTCCGGGGACATCTGCGCACAGCACTGGGTGTACACCGATCGCACCACTATAAGCATGCTCCGGAGCGCTACAGCAAACATGATTGCTGGTCTTGATTCAGCTGCACCGGCAGCGGATGGCACGGCTATATTCATGGTTCAGAAGTCCCGCAATTTTGGCAAAAAAGAAACTTTTCCGGATTCTGGATATCGATCCTCTCAGGTCTGAGGTGGAGGTAAACTAGAAAAAATTTGCAGTTCCTGAAGAAAATGCAAGTGTGAATGCTGAGCTGAAAATGCTAAACTGTAATGCAGAAAAAGCTCAAGAAGCTCAAGATGAAAAGTTGAAAAAGGTTGAAAACGCTGCAAAAAGTTGAGAAAGGTTGCAAAAATTTGAAAACGCTGCAAAAATTCGAAAGAAGTTGAAAAAGGTTGAAAACACTGCAAAAAGTTGAAAAAGGTTGAGAAAGGTTAAAAACGCTGCAAAAAGCTGAAAAGAGTAGAAAAAGGTGGTAAAAGTTTGAAAACACTGCAAAAAGTTGAAAAAGGGTCAAAAAGTTTGAAAACGCTGCAAAAAGCTGAAAAAGGTTGAAAACACTGCAAAAAGTTGGAAGGGGTTGAATTCGCTGCAAGAAGTTGAAAAGAGTAGAAAAAGGCGGTGAAAGTTTGAAAACACTGCAAAAAGTTGAAAGAAGTTAAAAAAGGTTGACAAAGTTTGAAAACGCTGCAAAAAGTTTAAAAAAAAAGTTGAAAATACAGCAAAAAGTTGAAAAAGGTTGCAAACACTGCAAAAAGCTGAAAAAGGTTGAAAAAGTATGAAAACGCTGCAAAAATGTTGAAAAAGGTTGAAAGCGCTGCAAAAAGTTGAAAAAGGTTGAAAAAGTTTGAAAACGCTGCAAAAAGTTGAAAAAGGTTGAAAAAGTTTGAAAAGGCTGCAAACACTTGAAAAATGTTGAAAAAGGTTGAAAACGCTGCAAAAAGTTGAAAAAGTTCAAAAAGGTTGAAAACGCTCCAAAAAGTTGAAAAAGGTTCAAAAATGTTGAAAACGCTGCAAAAAGTTGAAAAAGAAGCAGTAGACATCAGTAGAGTCAGTGTCAGAGTAACAGAGGATCAATAGAGCTCCAGTCTTAATGGAAAAATCCAGACTAATCAAGCAGCAGTCAGCACAACAGGTGTATCTGTTGCAATGGAGACCAGCTGCACAGCAGCCATGACAGTGAATCAGCACTTTTTAATGCAGTGCGCATGGTTGAAGAAATGGCTTTTCTCGGTGACCGAGATTCGAAATTGAAAAAGATTTTCAAACAGCCAGATTCAGAAGCCTTTCATGAATTTAATGGTGCAGGAATCATGTCTGTAGGATCATCCATTCAGCCATACCGAGGGTGCGAACATGAGTGAAGTTTTGGATTCAGGCATCTCCAAAATGCATTGGAGCGGATGGGAGAAAATCCTGCACTCTCCTCAAACAAATGACTCTGCAGAGAGAACCGTTTGAGATAGAGACAATGTGACTCAATTGTACGGGTCACAAGAAAAATTCCTACGTTTTGAGGGGTTATTGGGGAGATTGAGTCAGAAATGTGGCCATACGGACGAGAAAAGAATTTTTTTTTGGTTAAAATTCAGAGCCTCCCGCACTCTAACTGCCACTCTCCCACTCTAGCCTCTCCAATACACACCCATTGTAAACTCCAAAAAAAGCTGGAATTCTCTCTGTACTTGAAGGCTCACAGTTTAAATTTGGTAAAAGATCTTGAAATGACATCACATTCCTGAATAAAGGACAAAAATGCCTACGTTTTAAAAGTAAAATGACTTGTCCACGTGAAAGTATGACAAAGTTATAATGGTTCAAAGTTGAAGGAGTTGACGGGTCAGTTGAAGGGTTTTCCCATCCACTTCAATGTTAAAAATAATTTAAAAAGTTGAAATATTTCAAAAAGTTCAAGAAAGTTGAAAAAGTTTAAAAAGGTTGAAGAAAGGGTTTAAAAAGTTGAATAGTTTAAAAGTTGAATGGTTAAAATCGGTTAAGATTTGAAGAAGTTATAAGGTTCCAAAGTTTGAAAAAATCTCCATCCGTTAACATGGGGCAAAAAGTTGCACAAAAGTTGAAATATTTCAAAAAGTTGAAGAGATATTAAAAAGCTAGAACATAGCACCCATGTCCTTAAAAAGCTGCACAAAATGATATTTGAACGGTTCAAATCGGACAAAATTTGTAGGAGGAGAAGCGTGCCAAAAAACGGCGGAAGAAGTCAGAGGAGGAATTTAATCGTGTCAATGCCTTCAGCATTCACACAATAAGGAGGGACTCAGTGGATGACTAAAAACTGGAATTAAAGGAGGACAGAAACACTTTGGAAGAAGATCACGCTGCAATGAGCAGCGTCACCGTGGACGAACGGACACCGGCTGAGGTTTGAATAGGTCCGTTCATGTAACCCTGATATCGCAAATGATGAGGCTGACACACTTACACAGCTCATATTTTTATTGTTTCATTTATTTATGTCTCATACAGCAGCTGCACCATGGCCAGGTCCACCCCCCCCCCCCCCCCCCCCCCCAACACACACTCACCCAGTACCGGACCGGTGCTGAGCAGGACACGGGACCGAGCGGGTGCTGGTGAACCGAGAGCAGCCATCATCCTGGAAAGATAAACAGAAATCTGCCATTCATTGAAAGCAATAGTGACCAGGCTGGGGAACCAATAATCAATAATACACTGAACAAAATTAATGACAGTTTGTCGAAGTCTGAATAAAATGTTTGACTAAACGTCCACTGTCTGTATGTAATCTTCCGTCAGCTAATATGTTATATCTGCGCTACTGGCATCACATTTTATTTATAGATTTATTTTTATTCAAAAGATGACACAAAAAATATACATAAAAGAAAGTAATACATACATGAATGAAAACGGCAGAAAGAAGAATAACTTATGTCTGCCTCTTCTTTCATCAATTCATATTTTTACATATTTTCACAATATTTACAAACACCATAATCTTTTTCACCGAATTTTACACTCATTACACACACCTATTTTTTTTTTTCTCTATCTACCTCTTCTTTATCCAACCGCTTATATTCCGTCTCCAATTTCAATCATTATCTGTCATCAAAATTCAAAAACAAATTCCATTCTGTCAGAATAAAATTATGCAATGTTGGACACATAACCTCATGTGTCCAACATTGCATAATTTTCCAGTAATGTAGTCTTTACATTTCTTTTAAATGCTGTGATTGTTCGCATTTCTTTCACTTCTTTCTGAAGGGCATTGCACAGATTGGTTCCCTTAACAGTCACAGTGAGTTCCATTATTTTTGTTCTGAATATGGGGTTTTTAAAAATGTCAATCCCTTAGATTATAACAAAGTTCTTTTTGAATCTTTCTTGGATTTTTCCTGGTAACATGTTCCTATTAGCTTTATATAATATCTGAAGTATTTTATAGTCAACTATATCATCAAATTTTAAAGAATTATACTTAATGAATAGTGGGTTGGATAGGTCTCTATTTCTATTATTACTTATAATTTTCAGAGCCTTTTTTTTTTTCAAAATGAACATTGGTTGTGTATAAGTTTTACAGGTCGTCCCCTAAATTTCCACACAATAAGTTAAGTATGGAATAATTAGTGATTTATACAAGTTAAGTAATGCTGACTGATTTAAAACTGCTTTTACTTTATGTAATACTGCAATCGATTTAGCTATTTTATTTCTAATATAATTTATATGTGACTTTCAGCTAAGGTCTTTATCAATAATAACACCTAAAAATCTTGTTTTCTGTACCCTTTGAATCCCATCTATTTTAATTGATATATGTATATTATTTTCTCTATCATTAAACAATGTAAAATTAAATTTTTTAACATTTAAAACTAATTTGTTGCTGTCAAACCACTGTTTTATCTTGTTGAGTTCTACATTAACTACTTCTACTACCTCCTTTAAGTTATTTTCCTGAATAAAATCACTGATTAGATAAATCATTTGCTAAACTTATAGTATATTTACATTTCAGTCATGGTTCTTCAGGTCCCGTCTCCTCCGTCCAGCCTCCAGTCCGAGCCTCTCCTGGTTCCTACATCAAGTCCTTTCATGGCACCAGTGCATCTAAAGTAACTCCATCAGCCAGTACACTATTTTCTAAAACTACACAGGACAAAATAAAGTCACACACCATTTCGGAGCTAAACAGCACCTTTCCCTGCTGGATCTGAGCGTCTGAAATGCGCTCTGCAGCAGCGCGTGCGCACTGTTAAAACTGCGCTCTCCGTGGCAGGATCCGTCAGTTATTGAAAGTTAAAAATCCTTTATTAATCCTGTTATGAGAGTGAAATGATAGGCGCTATCCTCTAGCGCCCTCTTGTGGTTCTAGGGGGGCAAGGTTATGTTCAGAGAAATAAATGGCTGCCAGTACGTTACGAGTCGACGAGTCTCCTTCATGCCGCCGTCCCTCCAGCCAACACCCACCAAGACATGGTGTCAGAAGTCATCCGGGACAGCGGGTAAAGTAATGAAGAACCTTCTGCTGTTATCCGGAGGGAACTCACGCGGTAAGCCACAAGGGATCGGGTGCTAACGAGGAGAGCTAACCTGTTAGCATTGGCCGCTAACTAGCATGGCGGAAGACGGTGCCGTAGCAGCAGCAGTCCCTATGGCCTTTCAAGTCCCACCGCCACCAAAGTTTGACTTTAAAAAGCCAGAGGAGTGGCCAAAGTGGATTAAACGGTTCGAAAGATTCAGGATAGCTTCTGGACTCAAGCAACAGCCGGAGGAAAGCCAAGTGAACACGTTAATCTACACAATGGGAGAAGAGGCAGAGGATGTGATTACATCATTGAGCCTTACAGATGCAGAACAGAGCGACTACAAAACAATGGTGGACAAGCTGGAGAAACACTTTGTCGTAAGAAGAAATGTTATTTTTGAACGTGCAAAGTTTAACCAAAGACAACAGGAGTTAGGAGAGACCGCTGATAGCTTCATTACATCACTGTACACCCTGGCAGAGCACTGTGGCTATGGTGCACTGCACAGTGAAATGATCAAGGATAGACTCGTGGTTGGGATACGTGACAAGCGGCTCTCGGAGTCCCTGCAGATGGACCCAGAGCTCACACTGGAAAAAGCAGTCTTGAAAATCCGCCAGAGTGAGCTGGTGAAGAAACAGCAGGATCTTTTGAAGAACAACTTCAAACAAGAAAACCCTTGCAACGTGGACAGCATCAAGGTTAAAACAAAACCGTCTACAAAAACTTTTAACAAACCAGTGAAGACAACAAACCAAACCCAGGAGAGAAATACTAAACGTGACACTCAACAGTGCAGCAGATGTGGGAAAACGCCCTACCACAGCAAACACATTTGCCCAGCCAGAGATGTATTCTGCAATCAATGCAAGAAAAAAGGACACTACGCACGAGTGTGTAGGTCAGGACGGGTAAGAGAAGTTCAGGCTACAGGTGATGATGACAGTGACTGTGAAGTGGCATTTTTAGGCTCTATAGCTTCAGATAAGTCAGATGATGCATGGTTGACTACAGTAAAGATTAACAACTTGGATTGTGTGCTCAAAATAGACACTGGTGCGGACGTAACAGTACTTCCAGAAAGTGTGTACAAAACTTTAGCAGAGAAACCACAACTACAGCCAACAAAACTGAAACTGTATGGAGCAGGCATGTCACCTCTTTCAGTCAAAGGGAAGTTTACAGCTAACCTAAGCACATCTAAAAAGTCTACAGTACAAGCGGTGTATGTCGTTATAGATTTGGTGCAAGGGTTACTCAGTCGCCCAGCGAGTGTAGCTCTCGGGTTGGTGGCTAGAGTCGAGGCAGTGTCACTCACATCTGTGGAGGTGGTGAAACAGCATTTTCCAAAATTATTCAGTGGTTTAGGCAAAATGGAGGGGGAATACAAAATCGAGCTAAAAGATGATGCTAGGCCATTTGCTCTCACAACCCCACGACGTGTCCCACGACTGCTGTTACCCAAAGTCAAAAAGGAACTAGCCCGCATGGAGGAGCTTGGGGTAATCTCAAGAGTGGAACAGCCCACAGACTGGTGTGCCGGGATGGTCCCGGTCCCAAAAAAAATGGAGGACGAGGTACGTGTGTGTGTCGACCTTACACAACTGAATAACTCTGTGAAACGAGAACGACACATGCTCCCGTCAGTTGAACACACCCTTGGACAGCTCCAGAACGCCAAAATATTCTCAAAACTTGATGCAAACTCCGGATTTTGGCAAATTCCTTTGTCCAGGGAATCAGCACTGCTAACTACGTTTATCACACCATTTGGGAGATTCTGTTTCAACAGACTGTGTTTTGGTATTTCTTCTGCCCCTGAACATTTTCAGAAATGGATGTCAAAGCTCCTGGAAGGGCTCGATGGTGTGGTCTGCCAGATGGACGACATACTGGTGTACGCAGAAACGCAGGCTCAACACGACACACGACTGGAGGCAGTTCTGCAACGTCTCGAAAAGGCAAGAGTCACACTGAAAAGTGAGAAATGTGAGTTTTCTAAGACGTCTATTAAATTCTTGGGACAGATAATAGACAGTGCGGGAGTGAAAGCAGACCCAGATAAAGTGAAAGCAGTCAGCAATATGGAGGCTCCTACAGATGTCAGTGGCGTGAGGCGGTTCTTGGGGATGGTTAATCATTTGGGAAAATACCTTTCTCACCTTGCTGAGAAGACACAGCCACTGAGAGACCTTCTAAGCAGTAAGAACATGTGGTGCTGGGGTGAAATGCAACAGAAAGCGTTTGGCACAATCAAGTCCGAACTGAGCAGTTCCCCAAACTTAACTCTATACGACCCCAGAGCTCTGACTACCATTTCTGCTGATGCATCTTCATTCGGACTCGGAGCGGTGCTACTGCAAAAACAAGAAGACGGTGCGATCAAACCTGTTGCATTTGCTTCAAGAGCACTCAGCCCAACAGAACAAAGATACGCTCAGATTGAGAAGGAGGCCCTTGCCATAACGTGGGCATGTGAGCGGTTCTCAGACTTCCTGATTGGCATTGAGTTCCACATTGAAACTGATCATAAGCCCTTAGTACCACTTTTGGGCTCAAAGAATCTTGATGAGCTACCACCACGCGTACAAAGACTCAGGATGAGATTGATGAGGTATTCTTTTTCCATCTCACATGTACCGGGTAAAAGCATAGCGACAGCAGATGTGCTGTCCAGAGCACCTGACAAGACTTTGTGTGACGAAACACTTCGAGACGAAATTGATTTGTATGTCCATCAAATCATCACAAATCGTCCTGCTACAGAGAAAAGATTAGAACAAATACGGGAACACCAAGATAAAGACGACGTTGTAAAACAAGTGAAACACTACTGTGGGAATGGATGGCCAGACAAACACAGAATACCAGGACCATGCTTCCCCTTTCACCAACACGCTGGCGACCTCACTATTGAAGATGGCCTACTGTTAAAGGGGACACGCATAGTCATTCCCAAGTCACTACAAAAAGACATTTTGGAACGTTTACACACAGGTCACCAAGGCATCGCAAAGTCCAGAGAGCGAGCAAGGCAATCAGTATGGTGGCCAGGACTCAGTGCACAACTACAGAAGCTTGTATCTGAATGTGACACATGTGCAAAGGAGAGACCACTCCACAGAGAAACCCTGCTGCCCACAGAGTTCCCAACACATCCGTGGCAGTTGGTTGGTGTTGATCTCTTTGATTGGAATAACAGTCAGTACTTGCTCTTAGTGGACTATTTCAGCAGATTCATAGAAGTGGCTAAGTTAACACATACTACTTCTACTGCTGTGATTGAAAACATGAAGTCCATATTTGCAAGACATGGCATCCCAATGGAGGTTCGGAGTGACAATGGCCCACAGTTTTCGTCTGATACTTTCCAACAATTTGCTTCAGAGTGGGGCTTTGCTCACACCACCTCGAGTCCAAGATTTCCGCAAAGCAATGGCGAAGCTGAAAGAGCTGTGAGAATGGTGAAAAACCTTCTGAAAAAAGAGAGTGACCCCTATCTCGCGCTCATGGCATATCGGGCCGCTCCACTCTCAAATGGCCACAGCCCCGCAGAACTTCTGATGGGAAGAAAACTCCGTACTACAGTGCCCATCCTTCCAGCCTGTCTCGTTCCTGGGTGGACAGACATCTCTGCTCTGAGAGAGCGGGAAAGGACAGAGAGAAACAAGCAGCGAAAATGGTTCAACAACAGACACAGAGCACAGGATCTGTCAGAACTACATCCGGGAGATCAGGTTTGGATTACGGACATGAAAGAAAATGGGACAGTCTCAAGCAAAGCGGCCATGCCATGGTCGTACCTGGTCCAGTCCCCCAGAGGACTACTGCGACGCAACCGGAGTCATCTCATCACACTCACAGGGACTAAAACTGAACCTGAGGACTTTTCCAATCCTGTTGTGCCGGAGCATAACAACTCAACCCTGCAGACATTGGATGTTCCACGACGCCTTACTTCAAATGACAACGCAGGCGAAAGGCGCTATCCTACCAGAGAGAGAAATCCTCCGAGGTACCTTAAGGACTTTGACCTAGGTAGAAGGTGCTCTCGAACACCTGAGTGACCGGCCCGGGGCAGAATAATCCCCTCACTCAGTTGAAGGCATGGGAAGTCTACCCCACCTTCATAGTTAGTTCATGGCTTCAGAAAATGTAAATATTATTTGTTGACACCAGAGTTACATTGCAAACATTAAAAGAATGTAATTATTTTCCAGTTAACACAAAGTTACAGTAAAGCAAGAATGTTCAGAAATACTTTGAATGAGACAGAATGTGTATAAATTGTGTTTAAATATTTTGATGTGACATTATTGCACATACTGTACTCAGAAAGGGGGATGTTATGAGAGTGAATTGATAGGCGCTATCCTCTAGCGCCCTCTTGTGGTTCTAGGGGGGCAAGGTTATGTTCAGAGAAATAAATGGCTGCCAGTACGTTACGAGTCGACGAGTCTCCTTCATTCCGCCGTCCCTCCAGCCAACACCCACCAAGACAAATCCCACAAGAGGAAATTTTATTAGATATTCTTTAAGAGCATTAGTTTTTTTTTAAAATATACATTCACTTTTGAATCTGTACTGAATATGTGCTGCTTGTGTTTTACGACATGTTGGAGGTTCGCTTTATAATTACGCCGCCAGGTTTTTCTGTGCTGCACCGCAAATCCACACTGACTCAAACTTATGTACATGATGTCAGACCTGATTTCATCTTTCCATACCATTATCATATTGATAAATAGAACATAATAGAATAGAATAGACTTTATTTATCTCACCACGGAGAAATTTCAAGTTACAGAGGCTAGAACACACATGGGGGTGCAACAAAGCGATTGAAATGTGCAAATAAAAAGTAAGAATAATTTTGAATCTTAACAATAATACCAGAAATCCAAGATCTAACTTTATATATAACATGAAAATATAAAAGGAGCTATATGCACAAATGCCGATCTCGTCTTTCATATGGCAGTGCACCCTTGTGCCGTTTTATGATCGATTAATAAATGAGAGGCTGGCCTCGGAGTCTTTTATTGACTAAGCTACAGCCTGATGGCTTCACAGACTCACTTTTCAATGTTAACTTCGGTACTGGTTTGTTTGCTGTAGCACTCTGGAGCATGCGTATGGGTGTGACCGGTGTACACCCAATGCTGTGCGCAGATGTCCCCGGAGGAATCTGCGCGGACGGGAGCGTACAGACGGGAGCTGAGTTTTACGTGCTCCCTTAAAAGTTATAAGTGCTCACGTAAACAACTTTACGTGCTCCCTTAAAAGCTTTACGTGCGCACGTAGAACTTTTGCGCGCTCGCATAAAAGTTCTACGTGCTCACGTGAACAACTTTACGCTCGCGTAAAAGTTCTACGTGCTCACGTAAACAACTTTACGCGAGCACGTAAAAGTTCTACGTGCGCACGTAAAAGCTTTACGTGAGCACGTAGAACTCCCTAAAAAAAATTATTTTTTTGATGTCCCTTTAGGGGCTCCGTATATTTTTCTCCTTCGCGTTTGTTTTTTTTTCTCCGTCGCGTTTGTATTTTTCTCCTTCGTGTTTCACTTTCTCTCCTTCGCGTTTGTATTTTTCTCCTACACATTTATTTTTTTAAGGAACACTTTTGTCTTTTTTGCTGTTGACTTTGTCTTTTTTCTCCTCTGAGCTGTTTTTCAAACACGCACTGCGTCTTTGGCCCGAGAATGTTTGCGGAATAAACTGTCTGCAGAAGTTTCGGGTAGGACCGCTTTAAGAGATGCACAGAGAAACGTGAAGAGGACTAACTAAGCTCTGAAAGTGTAAAAAGAGCAAACGCACACGATTTCCCTCCGTTGTAGCGTCATGCGCCCAAGGAGTTTCGTATGTTTCTGTTTTGTTTGTTGTTTGTGTGGACTATTATGGTGATAGTTTGTGATTCTTTGCAGCTAATGTGGCTACAATTTCATGTAAAGGCTTGGGCGACTTTTAATAATCACAACTCAAACAGCAGGGCTGAAAATACATGGAGATGGTTCCAACCATACGTCATTGGTTCCAACAGATGGACGCAATCTATGGCTACTGACAGCGGAAGGGACACGGCGCCGCTTGAGTCACCGATGGAGGGTAAAGGTGAGATTTTAGTGAACAGAATTTGTTACAAGGTAGGAAAATGTGTTATCTGGATTGACAGTTTGTGTAAGAATGTATTTAGACTCTGCTACTCTCAGGAGTTTACAGTCATTGTCCTCGGAGTCACGTAATCACACTCAGAATGCCAGCAGTAAACGCTGCTGATGGCAAGTGTACTGCTTGATATTGAACAAACCCCCCGGACGAAGTTTCAGCTTCTGAGGCACTTTTAATTTAAGCATATGCATAAAGATCCTGAATCTGACTCTTTTCTTACACATAATGAAATTAAATATGTTTTTCTCTTCAGTATTATGTAAAAAATGACATGAGAAAGTCAATATTAAAACCCTTGAATTGACTGTAAACTCAAGTTGTTTTTTTGTACAGTTTTTTGACAGCATTATTAAAGTTATCACACACGTTTTAAAGCCCCTCTTAAGGAGGAAGTTAGATTTTCGAATCGATTTTCAAATATGTTAGGGCTGAGTTTGAATCACAATGACTTGACTTTATTGTTCTTTGTGTGTGTGTATTCTGTTTCACTCAGTGAGGACAGTTTGGTCTCCCCATCTGAACTCCCAGACTCACTGCCAAAACAGCAGCACCATCCTCTGAGCCGGCCAGAGCATCAACACCAGCACCACCTTCTCCACCTGCACAGGGACCGTCTCCTCCACCTGCTGCTCTGCACCGTAGGTTTCCTTCCAACTGTTTCTTCATACAGCTTTATAAATACATGGACATATATTTTCTAAATTGCACAGGGGGAAATCCAGTTTCTATTCAGTAACAGACACTGATATATCAAGACAAAAGCCTCAATCAAAATGTGAAGGCTCATCTGAATCTCTCTGTATATTTATACATTTTCTTAAAGTCACACACCGGTATAAATGCAGTAATTGGATTTGTAAAAGAGTGTGTAATTTTAAGGAGTTACAGAAAACCATCAAAACTAGGAGATGATGAGGGATTGAACAACATTTAATATCAGTTTCCATCACTCTGTTTCGGCCACAGAACCAGGACCCTGTTCCAGCCAGACGTCTCTGCTATCCTGACAGAAACCCTTTCTGAGGATCTTGAGCAGCAGAGGCAGAACCGGGTCCAACTTTGAACATCTGAACGGCTCCTCAGCGATGCTGGAGAATCCAGGGAGCTGGAAGGAAGACATTGACGCCATGCTGCTTTCATTTCGGCCATTCTGGGTTCTGACAGGACCTGCTCAACACGGAGGAGGCCGGGGACCATGAGAACCATTAATAACACAACTGCATTTGTTTTGTTGTGGAGTTGTAATTGATATCAATAATCAATAAAGTTTTTATTTAAGCTTGTTTTACTCTCTCCTGTTGTAAACAATATGACAAAATTGTTACGTGAAATATTTTGAATCATGTATGGAAACAACAGATCTGCAAAAGCACAACAAATTTATTGAACTACAGGTTGAAAAAACACAAAGGTCAATATTGAGTGAACTTAAATCAGCAATCATTATCAACATACTTTTATGCTGCAGTACAAAACAGTTTTTATATCTTTACAATCGATCAACTCTGGTTCAATTGACGACAGGGAGAATCTGTTCAAAACTCAGTCGTCCTTAATAGTGATTGATCAGATGGTGCATCAGAATATCCTATGCCTCATTTCCTGTTTCTACATCTTTACCACTCCACCTGTGGGCTCCGGGGCTGCTGAACCAGGAACATCCCTCCACCGCTCAGCTGAGAAGCTGGAACCGTTTCATCCTCCACTGCAGCTCTGATGTGGGTCCAGACGACAGGCCTGGTCCAGCTGCTCCTGATAGGACAGAACCTCTGAAAGAAACACAGTATATGCAAGGAAATTACTTAACAATAAAGATGTCATTTGGACTTTTTAATAGATATCAGAACGAGTTATCATGACTACTACTGGTACTATCAATAATACAACTAACTTCCACAAATATCTAAAATAATGAAATGTAAAATGATATTCTCCTTCACACCTTGACGTCACCAGGCAAGACATGAACAGTCCCCCAATTGATGTGGAATAATGCTTTGTTTTCAAAGTTCTCAGGAACACAGTGTGAAGGCCGCTCTGTTTTGTCTGAAGTCACTTGGAAACAGCGTCTGCTAGTCTCGTGAGATCTAGCTATATGACCTGGCATGGCCGGAAGTCATGCCAGAGTTGGGTTGGATTCTCCTCGGAGCAACAGCCTTGCTCTCAATCAGCTGATTTGTGTGTGCTTCCTCTGCAATCCTCAATAAATCCTCCTTGTGCAGCGTCAACACCTTGACTCGTCATCTTTGGCTCTGATTCACCAAAAATTCCACAACAGTTTGGGGGCTCGTCCGGGATTTCAAAGGTAAATTAAAACCACAGAACATGGCTTCACACCCTGACCCCCCTGCTGACAGGCACTCTGTGCTTTATTCACCAGCAGCAGAATGTGACGCATGTACTACGCATCCGTCGCCCCGAACCAAAACCTGCTGCAGTGATAATCTCTGCTGGAGCATCAGCTGCTCACAGACTATTTAGGAGCCCAGGAACCCAGTCAGGAGTCTGCAAGAGAAATAAGCATCAGGGTGAAACCGTGATCCACGTGTCCAAACCAGAATACCTGTAGAGAACCGTCCCTTCTCTTGGAATAGAGATGACAGGGCGGTCCGTAGCCAGGTAATCCCAGACCAGAGGCTGATGTTTAGTCTTCTTCCAGATGTTAACCCTCACGTGACATTGTCTCTGTTCACTCCAGTCCTGCAGAAACATCCTTGTGTGGTTGTTTCGAACACAGAGTCTACAGCTGCAAACCAAAAATCCAGTGACGACAGCATTCTGCCAGACCTAGAAAAGACAACGTCTCTTCTTTTAGTCTGTAGCGGCAGATTAGACCACAGTTCAGGTCTTCCCGAAGACCAGGACCGGTTCTTCTCCTCCAGATCCTCTCCTCCAGAACGTGTCCAAGGAACGTCACTTTCAGCTGCAGCTGGGCTCAGGATGCTCGGCGGCCTCCCTCAGGGAGATGGTTCAGGAGTAGAACAGTGTCAGGCTCTTCAAGCTTCCTTCAACCTTTTGGTGTGAAAACATCATCCTCATACTGTATCAGAGTTCCACCTGACAGGTCCAGATCCAGATCCCCTCACTGCCAATGCATAAACTCCCAGACTAGAGACAAAGTCCTGGGCCAAATGTGAAGCATTATTTACCTTTTTAGGTGAATGCAGGCAAATATTGCCTTTCAGGATCCAATCTGAGTGAAAATAATGCAGCAGACAGGTCAGACAGGTCAACGACTGGATAGTAGCATGAGTCAGAGGTCCAAAAGACAAAATGATTTTAACATCAGCAGATTTTGAAGTAGAAGATAGTACAGTTCAGTTGATTTCCATAAAATCTTGGAAAAAATGTCCACCCATCAGGTCCTCTTCATCTTGGTGTAAAAAGACTTGGTAATAAACATCACTGAATCATTCAATGACTTCATAAGACATTCAATACCTCCCATGACTTCTGGACAAACATTCTATTGTCTATCTCTAGCAGTTAGACATTTAGCTCCAGTGTGATTCTGTGAGATTTAGTCAATGCTAAATCTGAGTAATCTCTTTATAGTTAGTCCACAAATTCTCCAATTAAATCAAATAAAGGTGCCAATGTAATTCATTTCAGTAGATTTCAAAGTTAGGAATGTAGATTCATAGACAGTAACAAATTCTTGTAGCACAGTCATGTAAAAACATTGTCATGCTAGTTTCGTTATGTCGAAGGGGAAGGTCGAGATAAACCTGTTGCTTCTGTCTCCCCCTTCACTCAGTTTGAAAACCCGGAATGTGACCTCCAAGTTATTTCATTGAAACTGTATTGAAACAAATTCATTTAATTAATTCACTTAAATTCTTCACCCAACTGAGCAATTGGTTGATAATTAAACCCACTAAAACTAGAAGCTCCACACCCTGTGTTCAGGTTACAGTGATGTGGGGGAGAAGTGACCATCATGGAGGCTTCCTGCTGCCTCTGGTTCAGTCTGATCAGGACGGTTCAGCCCGTCGACCCACTGATATCTTCCTAGTGACTTATAAAACAAACAAAACACATAATTCATTCAAAAGCTAAAAAAGTAAGGAATTTAAAACTCTTTAAAGTCTAATCTCTCTTCCCCCCAGTGTGTGTGTTCATGGCCTGACCTTGTCGCGGTCATGCTGCCTCATATTTTCCATCACGTTGCAGTACGCCGTTATCACGTCCGATGTTTTCACGTCCGATGTTTTCACGTCGTAATCAAACCCACCGCCTCCACAGCCTCCTCCCAGCCAGCCACCCAGCCACCAGGAGCAGCCCTCTCCAAGAATGCGTCCACTGCTTTCGCAGTCACAACATCTCCCCTCCTGTATGGAAAGTCTCAGCAGAACAGAAGAACAGAGAATCACCACACATGTCATCATCATAGAAAAACCAATTTTCTCGCTAAAATCTGAGTTTCATCACTCCTGTGTGTGTGCGTGTGTATGTCTGCACTTCCCGCTGCTGACCGAGCTTCTCCCTCCCGGTCGGCTGGTGCAGTGCAGCTGGCCGTGAGGATCGGGGCTGTGGATCGGAGCGGCGAGTGCCTGTACAGGACTTTATAACAAAACAAACACTCAAAAGAGAAAAACATATTAGTATATTATCATATTTGTCTATCAAACAGTGTGACTGGTGGACCTTCGTCTCCATTCTCTCACTAGTGCTGATATTTTCTCTGGATTGTTTTCTGTTCAAGGTCCTCGGCTCCTCAGCAGTCTGATGAGGAGGAACCACTGAAAGAACTGCTTCTTGTCAGTTCACTTTGGAGGATTTAAAATAGTGTGGAAATTTTGTCAAAGAAAATAGACTGCCTCTCAAATTCAGCAAATTCAGGTTGTCTTTTCTCTTTAACACAATCATGAATAATCATCCTGAGAGTTTGTCCTCAGGGAACCATCCTCAAACCTGTCAATGACCCAAGCAGTGACCTCTGACCCTGCATGCAGCTGGCAGTCTTGGAGAAATCAGTTTTCTCTCAAACAGGCCTGAATCACATGCTCTACAGCATTATCCAGGAAACGGTTCACAGGTGGAACTTCTGGCCTCTGCCCACCTACTGAAGATGGAAAAGAAAAGAAACTTATTTTGACAAACTTCCAGAGGCAGAGGTTTCTGAAAATTTAGCACTGAAGTACAAATACTGCTACATTGATTAATGCTCAATGACCCGCAAAAGTACCAGTATCAGAAAATACTTATGAGTGCAAAGCATGTCTCTAGACAAACTGCTCAAAGTATTGTTACTTTTAACCAATGGATGTTTTGTGTTGTCAGTAGCAGACATCTTATTTGATTCTTCTGATAAAATACTGCATTCAAAGTTTGTTCCTCAGAGGAATAATGAAAAACTATGCCAAGACAGCTTGTCTTGTGACCAAATGTAGATATAAGCAGGAATCTATTTCTATTGTATTCCCTCTCTTTAGGAAAAGGTTACTGTTTTTCCTTATTTTGGTTTAAGCTGCAGATGAATTCGATTTTTAGATTAATTAATTTTTAAGATTGCAGAGTGAATCTCTCTCAGAGAACCAATCATCAATCACATCATAGATTAATCAACCCCGTCGTGATCAGACAGGCTGTTAGATTGAAAAATTTGAATATAAATTCAAATCTTGGGTGTCCACGGTAGACTTGAGGTTAAAAATAGTGGAGTAGATTACATGTTCAACAAGCAAATTTGTTGACTCATTGATGGATTCCTTATTTTAAACATGTAAAAAACAGGAAACAAAACAAACAGGTTGAAAACCTTCCCTTTGGTTAAAACCCTGCTTATTTTTCTTAACTTCCTGTTCTTCCTCCCTGTTCATCAAACCCTTCATCTCTTCACTTCACTCTGCCGCTGTCTCTCTGCCTCTCTCTCTCTCTCTGCCTGTCTTTCTCTCTGCCCTGTCTCTCTCTCTGTCTCTCTCTCTCTCACCCTGCCTGTCTCTCTGTTCTGTCTCTCTCTACCTGCTCTGCCTCTCTCCCTCTCTGTCTCTCTCTCTCTCTCTCTCTGTCTCTCTGTTCTGTCTCTCTCTCTCTCTCTGTCTCTCTGTTCTGTCTCTCTCTCTCTCTCTCTGTCTCTCTCACTCTCTCTCTCTACCTCTTTCTCTCTCTCTCTGCCTGTCTCTCTCACTCTCTCTCTCTACCTCTTTCTCTCTCTCTCTGCCTGTCTCTCTCTCTTCAGCATTTCTATCCTCACACTTCTCTTCAACAACCGGTTTTGTGGCACCAGTGAGGAGTCGCAATCCGTGTTTTACACAGAACCAGCAAATCAAAACCACCATGCATTAAAGTAAACTTTAATTCTCTCTGTGTTCTCAGATCACTCGGTTGTCTGCGTAACCAGCCAGAAATCATCGCTCGGGCCGTAGATTGTGACTCTTCTAAACATTCCAATATCTTGGTCCTGCCGAACACCCCGACCGGTGTGAACTTATCGAATAGTTGCTGAAAACTTTCAATGGGATCAGACCACGCCGTGCTGTTCTACTTCCTGTCTCTTCTTTTCCTATGTTTAACACTTTGGTGTTTACCAAACGTTTAGCACAAACAATAACTGCAAACAAAACAGCAAAACAAACAGCAACACATGTCCTCTACAAACCTAAACAACCTCCCAGCATCATGACTTTCTTCTTTATTTACCCCCTTTTCTTTTAACGTGAAAGAGAGAGTCAGAGTCGTGAGGTGTGACCTGCAGAATCACACCCACCCAGTTTTCAAAAAGTTTCACCAGTAGAAACTTCCACACGCGACGCCACCCACAGTTGCAACAGTGCAGGTCAGCCCGTTAGGGAAATCATCAACCCTTCTGTTACATGCACCAGGCCCGCCCTGGTGAAGAGGCTATATTAAGATACCCCCCAAGCTCTGCGGTGCGTCAATCTCGGATCGGATCCAATCCGAGTGAAAACAAAGTCGCTTCAGGGACTCAGCCCTTCCACGCCAGTGGCCCCCAGGGCCGTCCAGACTCCAAGTCTAGAAACTCTTCCTAAGCTCTCTCAGCCACAGTTCCAAGTTAGAATTAAATTATTATTACAACCCAATTGTTACTAATCATTAGCAATTGATTGAGAAGAATCAATCAAAAATTTAGGGACATCTTTGGCTCTTTATGTTTAGAAATTTGCTTTTACAATTCCAATCAACTATGAAATAGTTCTTTTATCTAGTCAAACATCCCCACAGGTAAGGCATTACTTCCTGAGTTAAATATTTAACAGAGGAAACATTTGCACTTACCTCGTTTATGTTGTATTTAGATCCCGGACGAGCCCCCAAACTGTTGTGGAATTTTTGGTGAATCAGAGCCAAAGATGACGAGTCAAGGTGTTGACGCTGCACAAGGAGGATTTATTGAGGATTGCAGAGGAAGCACACACAAATCAGCTGATTGAGAGCAAGGCTGTTGCTCCGAGGAGAATCCAACCCAACTCTGGCATGACTTCCGGCCATGCCAGGTCATATAGCTAGATCTCACGAGACTAGCAGACGCTGTTTCCAAGTGACTTCAGACAAAACAGAGCGGCCTTCACACTGTGTTCCTGAGAACTTTGAAAACAAAGCATTATTCCACATCACCAATGATTAGTGTTTCTCATTCTTAAAAAATATCAATAGTTAACTTTGTTCCAGCCTGCTTTTATCTTAATGCCTAGTTGATGTAGGGAACGCTGTTGAGAACCCGGATCCTCTAATGTAACAGAAATGCTAATCATTGAAGAGGGGTTATTAATTTGTTAAATTCGTATTACTTTTCCTGGGTTTGTTGTTTGCACTAAATGGATGTTTAACTGTGGATCTGAAATTTGATCTGGGCATTCAAAACTCCTCTGAGCTGCTGACAACAGGACAGAACAGAAATGCTCTTTGACTACTGAAGCTCATGCTAATCACTGACTGTACTGCTTGAAGGACTCCTCGAATATCGCGACCTGATCGTTAGAATAACGTAAATAAAACAATCTAAAGCACAAACTTGTCTTAATAACTACAGTTACAGATTGGTAACTCACCCAGAGCCGTTGTCTCCTCACGAGTCCTCTTCGGCTTGATTCCGCTGCAGGGCCTCCCAGACTCTTCCCTACTTTTCTTTCACATTATTTCTCGTTGTTTGTAACATTTTATGACTCTCTTCTTATAACGAAAAACGACGAAACAGCAAAAAGAAACATGACAGCCTCTGTGTCCTGCGTTCAGCACGTTGACGTCCACTGAGCCGCGGCCTGTTTACCTCTGATTTCCCCGCCCACTGACGGGTTTCCATGGAGACAAACAAGGTCTGAGAAGACACAATCAGAGGAGTGCGTGTTTGAACAGGAAGTCCGTGTTTGAAAAACAACTCGGAGGAGAAAAAGACAAAGTCAACAGCAAAAAAGACAAAAGTGTTCCTTAAAAAAATAAACACGAAGGAGAAAAAGTGAAACATGAAGGAGAAAAATACAAACGCGAAGGAGAAAAAAACAAACGCTAAGGAGAGAAAGTGAAACACAGAGGAAAAAAATAACATATGTCCCCTAGGGGGCTCCGTACATTACGGACCCCCCCCCCCCCCCCCCCCCCCCCCCAAAAAACGCTTTAAATCCGTTTTTTACTTTCACTTTCATCAGTCGCCTGTTCTCAGTGAGAAAAAATAAATAAATAAAGGAAACCAAACGTGATAAATTCAGATCAAATGTGAAACAGAGAATCAAATCGATCCCATCCGTCCAGTTTGAAGGTTTTAATGAATCCAAAAGCTCTAAAGTCTGGAGACGCAGTGAAACAGTGGCCCAGTTTACATGGGTGTTTTTTTCAATCCGATTGTAAACAATCGTATTAAACGGAGTGTATACATGTACAGCATACAAAGCGATCCACGATGAATCCTCGTTTACAAGGACCCTGGGTGAAGCGGATTATACAGCGTCCTGTGACATGCGCACAAAGTCTCACGAGGAACTTGTAGGTCTTTAGCTCCGCAGCAGCAGTCCTCAGCGCCGAGCAGAGAGTTTTTATCTGCTGATATCTGCTCAAATAATGTCCCAAAAGTCCATGATATGCTGCTGAAGGAGCGGCTGCTCCCCTGGCCGCAGCACCGCTGCGCCGAGCGGCACGCCGAGTTGTGAGCTCTGCTCCGCGTGTCGATGTTTCGAATTAACTGGTGCCCGTGTTAACTTGTGACCAATACATGATTGAAAAATGTAGTCGTTCTGGCGAACGTCGGTTATCGACAGTTACAGTGAGTGTATACGTTTAAAGTAATTTGTTAGTCTTACTTTAACAACTGCTGTAATCAGCCTGTGTTTACACAGACCTCCGCCGTCATTCGTTAACACGGGAACCAGTTAATCCATAACACCAGCCGGCAATCGCTTGTATTCTGCTATAGAGCTCTTTATACAACTCGCTATTGCGCGATTTGGTTCAATCTCGCCTCTCCAATGTTTTTTCTGTCGGGGTTTTTTACTAAAAAAGTGTTTTTCAACCACCGTGGCGTTCTCTGCTGGTTTTTTGACTGTGCTGCGTCCTGTTTACAGGCACGTCACGCATGCGCAGAACAAACACTCCCCCAGTTCAATCCGCTCTGCTGTCAGGCTCGTTTATAAGGGACACGGAGCGGATTGTCGATCGGCGTAGACCACCTCATACAATCGGCTCCAAATTACAATCCGCTCCGAGTGAAGCGGATCCACTCGGTCGTTTACATGACACATTTTACAATCCGCTCCACGTACAATCCGCTTATACGTGGTCCATGTAAACGTGCCTATTGAGGCTGATTAAAACTCACTGGTTCTTCCTCATGGCGGAGCAGAGATCCCTGGAGACACAGAGCAGGTTTCACAGCGAGATGATGCAGTCAGAACGGAGGTTTATAGCAGAATAATAAGAGCGCAACTAGACAGCGCCCTTCTCTCCACAGAGAGCAGGGAATGTTTTGGGTGGAGACTCAGTTCTGCTGGACTGCGTCCAGAGCAGGTTGCCAAGTCTGACATGAAGTCAGCCTCACAGCTCAAAACTGACTCACTAAACCATGTTTAATGTCCAGCAGTGCTGCTCCCAACACAGTGGATTCTAATGTTAAAACACCTTGATCATTCAGTGAGCATCATTTAACCCTTTGGAGACTCCAGCAAGGGTTTGGAGGTGAAACTGATCACATTTTAAACTGATTTTAAGACACATAAGTTTAAAACAGCCGCAAAGTTGAGTAAAAATGATCTCTTGAGGTCTTTATCTAGCATTCAGTTAAATCATCTCCTCCTCGTGAACAGACGGTACTAATCTCCTGCAAAGAAAGTGTTTCCATCAGAAAAGTGTTTGATTTACTGATAATGGTCACTTTCTTTTTAAATGGGGCACAAGAAACAGCTGAAAGTGATTACTTGCCCCACGTTTAAAAATATATTCAAACACATACCAACCAATAATGAGAAATCGTGATAGAATTTTTCATTCATTTTCTGCTGCTTTATCCCTTTCGGGGTCGCGGGTGGCTGGAGCCGATCCCAGCTGCTGTGGGCGAAGGCGGGGTACACCCTGGACAGTTCGCCAGTGTGTCGCAGGGCTGACATATATAGACAAACAACCATTCACACCTAGGGGCAATTTTAGGGTGATCAATTAACCTGACATGCATGTTTTTGGACCGTGGGAGGAAGCCGGAGTACCCGGAGGGAACCCACGCACACACGGGGAGAACATGCAAACTCCACACAGAAAGGCCCCAAGCCCCGGCCGGTATTTGAACCCAGGACCTTCTTGCTGTGAGGCAAGAGCACTAACCACTGCGCCACCGTGAGGACTGATAGAATTTTAAAATGAAAAAAATATGTTTCATGAAATATTCAAAAAATGTTTCAGAAAATATAAAGTTAGACAGGATTTATTACAGCAGCTGAAAGATTCTCTGGAAAGTAATGAAATGTTTTCATCTCTTCCCGCCGATGCACACTAGCAGGCCTCCGTCAGTCGGTGTCGACTGTGGATGATTGCGCTCTAGTCGGATGCTGTGTTGGGACCACGGCTGGAACAGCTTCGGTTGTGACTGGTGAGGCCGATGCGGGAGCGACACACTCTGCCACAGCGGATGCAGGTGTGAGCGGTCGCCGGGTTGTCTCCAGGAGTGCGCGCCTTCCGTCTGGCTCTCTTGTCCTCTGCCAGGCTCTGGATCTTCTTTTCGCCCATCTTCAGCTGCCTCTTGAGTCCACTGCGCCGTCAGTCAGCTGCTGTGGTCTCCCAGCTCTCAGTGTTGATGTCCAGAGCTTTCATGTCGCGCTTTCACACCTACAAATACTTGGGTGTGCACCTTGACCACAAACTGGACTGGTCAGAGCAGCTCGGGCCCTGTATAAGAAAGGTCAGAGCAGGCTGTTTTTCCTGAGGAGACTTAAATCCTTTGACGTGTGTGGTGACATGCTGTACATTTTCTACCAGTCTGTTGTTGCAAGTGCTGTTCTCTTTGGGGTTGTCTGTTGGGGCGGCAGTATGACAAAAAGAGACAGCAATCGGCTGGACAGACTGATCAGGGGGTGTGTGTCTGTGATGGGGAGGAAGGTGGACTCTGTTGAAGCAGTCTTGAAGAGGAGGATGGGGGCTCTAATGCAGAGTATCTTGAGGAACTCCAAACATCCACTGCACGACACAGTTGCAGCTCAAAAAAGTGACCGGAGTAACAGGCTGCTGTCATTGCGCTGCAGAACTGAGCGCTTCAAGAGGTCGTTCATCCCCTCAGCAATCAGGCTGTATAACAGATGTGCCTGAGCCAAACTAAGTACAATCCGAGCACTTGTATTTATTGTACTGTTGTTGTTTATTGAATGATTTATTGAATGATGCATGTGAATGATCTGTGTGCTGCTGGACACCGGAATTTCTCCCTTGGGAGATTAATAAAGTTTTTATCTATCTATCTATCTATCTATCTATCTATCTATCTATCTATCTATCTTACAGATGTCCTTGTAGCGCAGCTTGGGACGGCCAACGGGTCTTCTGCCAGACGCTTGCTCACCGTCCAAGACGTCTTTAGGGATTTGGCCATCTTCCTTCTGGCAAACGTGGCCGAGGCGGCGCAGCCTTGGCTGTCTGAGCCACGTGTACATTGTGGCGAGGTCACCGCGTGTCATCCACACTGCTCAGTGCTGATTGAGGGCACGTCCTCCCCCTCCCCTCTCCACCCGCCTCCCCCATCCAGACGGTATGAAGGCAGAACAAAACTCCTATAATAAAATAATATACTGATCTCCTCTGAGACCACAGGAGCAACGCCAGCAGGAGCTTTGCCTTCAGGTGAGACGCTCAAGTTGGAGAGGTTTCCAGGTGGAGGCCTGATAAAGTGACCCCACCCTCCACCCTCCACCCTGTGCCCCCCTCACACATCCGTCTCTCCCCTGAAATACCGTCTTGGACCGGCCTGAAGCCAAACACGGTCATTCAGAGGAAATGTGAAAGATAAAGCATGAAATCAGTCCATCCGTCCAGTCTGAATGTGAGAGACTCTAAACTGTGAGCCGCAGAGACACCGAGGCTCAGGAAAACTCACTGGCCCTCATTTATCAATCCATCTTTCAAATGGGTGTATATCTGAGCGGTGAGCTCATCGTACGACGCGGCTCGCACGGCATTACAGAAACTTCCGTACCTCGCCGATCTCAGCGTTTGAGTGATCGGGTGTTGATAAATGCTGCGGCTGAATTTGATCGTCATTAACATGTTACGCCCTGAAATATTCATAGTTCCCAAGCCGCGCCCAGTGAGGTCAAACACGGAAAAGGAGCGATTTTGGCGAAAAAAGAAACTTTTGGGAGCTGGAAATGGATCCTCTAAGGTCTGAGGTGGAGAGAAATCAGGAGGAGCTCTTTGGAAGAATAAAAAACTGAAATTAAAGGAGAAAAGAAAAAGGCAGTCTGGAGGACGCTGTTCACGGCAGCTGTGAGCAGCGTCACCTGGACGAACGGGCACCGGCTGAGGTCTGAGCAGATTATAGATCCGATAATTTAACCCTTATATTACAAATAATGTAGCCGACTCATGTTGTACAGCTCAGAGTTTTATTGTTTTGTTTTATGATGTCTCAGAGTCAGACCGCGGTCCGGTCTCCTCCTTCACACAGCGGGGACGGTCCCACCGAGACACACCTCGGACCGAATGGGACACAGCACAGGACTGAACAGGACCCGGGACTCAGTCCACCGAGGGCGGCGCGTGCCCCCCGCTGCTGGTGCTGCTTCAATTAAAGACAATTTATAGTTTTCATAGTTTTTCATAAAATGTGTGATTAAACGTCTGTCTGTATTTAACCTCCCTTTAGTTCATATGTTATTTTCTAGGCTGCTGCATCACTGATTAAATAAATCATTTTCTATACTTTAGAGTTTATTTACATTTCAGTAGCAGTTCTTCAGGTCCTGTCTCCTCCGTCCAGACCCAGTGCGGCTCTGCTGGTTCCCACATCCTCTTGTGGCGCCAGCGCATCAAAGTACACTGTAAAAAAAATTCCACAGAATTTACGGTAAAATACTGGCAGCTGTAGTTGCCAGAAATTCCCCGTAAAAATTACCGTAACCATGTAGATGACTTTACGGTATAGTGACTGTAAATTTTGCAGTATAAAACTGTTATTTGTTTACAATAATCTCCTGTCAAAATTACAGTCTATCTCAGTAGTAAACACAAGAAAAAATTAATTAAATTAATATTTGTTCATTTCCCAAGCTATGTAGCTTCACGTACACACTCACTGGATCTCACACACAGAAATTAATAAGCCAGCAGTATACACACACATTGAGTAATTATGGATAAAATATGTTATAACCTTGATTTACAAGGAACCAAACGTGGCCTGGAGTCCTGGTGTTAATGAAGCTTACTTAGTGAGACTCCTCAACAAACAATTTAGATGTTTCATTTTTAAAAATACATTTTGCCACACATCTCAACAACTCTGAGAACATTCTACACATATTTTGTTTTTTTATTTTTTATATGATATTCAATTGTATTTTTCATTTAATATTTTAGTTTCGTCATTGCTAAATGTAAGGTGCTACAGAATGCAGTCACCACCAGGGGGAGCTGCAGCCCCAGCAGCACCCTCCTGAATGTGTCATTGTGTCTGAAATGACAGAATTCCAAAGGACTGACAAATCAAAGCAGCTCGCTGTTTGTATCAGGCGGAGCAGTGGAAGAGCGTTTCCTGTCACTTTCAGAGGTGAAATCATTTGATGCCCAGTCTGCTATGAATGAGCTGCGGCAGCAGATCCAAAACGATCTGGAACCGGAGGACTCCTCAAGCTCCTTCAGAAAGAGACCGCAGACCTGCAACCAGCAGAGTGTGACACTCTTCAGGTCAAACACACAGATGCATCTGCCACTGAGCTATATGAGAAAACAACAGCATAAGCCACACACACCCCACAGAAACAGGAAAATGGAGGCAACTGCAGGTTCACATGGAATCGAACTCAGACACATTGAAAGGAGAGCTCCTTTTCCCTTGTGCTGACAGGATGGGTGGAGAGCCTGAGCAAAAGATTTTGTAGTGTGGATTCATTCAGTCCTCAATGTGAGAACTTCTTGAGTGAATCACACCTGAATGAACCTACAGTGACCTGAAACAGAGGCTGGATCTTCATCTGGAGACAAGTCTTCTGTGCACAGCCTCCTGGATTCAGACCTGTTTCCCTCTGAAGGAGTCATCCAGGTTGTCCTGACAGCGCAGGGCAGGAGACGCTCATGTGAACGGTCCTTCAGCATCGGCTGCGTCAAACGAAGGGTCAGAAAAGACTCGATAGTCGTGTCGACTGAAGGAGACGAGCTCCAGCATCTGAGTCACAACAGAGTGACGGACTGACCGAAAGACAGACAGCATTCTGTGACGCTTCCTTCCACCTCGTAATCAGGAAGGAAGATAATAGCATCACAGTAGGCATGTGTGATGGATGGAATGAGGAAGAGAGTGAAAATCCAGATGTTTTCAGAGGTGAAGAAAATAGTTTTTTTTTACATTTTTGAAATTGAAATTTTTTTGTTTTGTTGTCAGTCAGTGACATACATAAGAAAAAAATAAACTTTCACTATTAACAAAATCACTGTATGCATAAGATACACTGACCAACAGGATTAGGAAGAACAGACAGCTTATATTAATGCCTAACCTTCTCTTCTATCTATAATCTTTACGCTACCACATAGAAGAAATTACAAAGAAACAAAGAAAGAAAAACAACCCACAAAAAAAAGCACAAAAATAATCATTAACAATTGCGACTCTCAAAAACAGATTTGCAAAACAACCTTTTTTTTTAAAAAAAAAAGGAGTTACACATTTTGAAATCAATGGTTGCATCATTGCAAAGTTCACCTCCAGCATAAGAAACATCTGTTTTTAACACCTTTGTTAGCTTTGGGCAGAACAAACATGGAAGCACCACACAGGTCATACTGCATTCTGCTTCCATTTTTTTTTCTTAGAAATTGAAATATCAAACCAAATAATTCATTTTCTCAGTCTGGTAAAACTAATCGGTTGGTTTACTTAAACAACCCCAATTCTTAATTTGACACAATATGGGCTCTTTAAACAAAGAAAGTTCAATTTCTTCTTTTTCACTGATGGCTATTGTGCCTGATCGCACACACTCAAGCTCCAGCTCCCAGACGGGAGAATGAGACGGGGCAATGGTGTGTATGGGGCACCGGTATCCAAGTCAACTGAAAGTTAGAGATATGAATTCAGAATCTCTCAAGATGAGACAAGTCAGAGAAGACAACCTCATCCGAGGCTGCTGCAGGAGTTGTCTGATTCTTAAACAGCACAGCATCACATATAGAGGAACCCTGGTTCGATGCTGGACTCTTGACACTGCACCACTGACACGAAGCAGATCTTCTGGTGGTTCCTCTTTTACTCACTGCTGGATGAAGCTCTGCTCTCACTAGATCTTCAGGACACACAGCACTGACTCTGCTGTTGCCTCCAGCTGCAGAGAGAAGAGAGGAGATGATCAGAGTCTCTGTGAAGCAGTGAGGACTTCAGTCCTGTTCAGAGCAGCAGTCAGCAGCTCAGAGCTCATGAAGGACCACCACTGTCACACCAACACAACAAGCCTGTGGCTCCTCTGATTGGCTGACTGTGTGTCCTCTGCTGTCCAATCCTGAAGCTGCTCAGCGTTCTCCTCTCACAGCCTCACTGAGAGTCAAACACTGGATCTTTGTTCTCACACTGACTGTGTTTAGTCCAAACCTGCTGAAAGCAGCATGGACTCACTCCAACCATCTACTGACCTCAGAGTCTGCAGGCTGCAGTCTGGACTCTGCTGGAGATCAACCAGCTGCTGCACATCTGGAGCCTGCAGCTGGTTGGAACGTAGGTCGAGCTCCTTCAGGTGGGAGGGGTTGGAATTCAGAGCTGAGGCCAGAGAAGAACAGCTGATCTTTGACAAACTGCAGCTCAACAACCTGAATAAAGAGAGAAAGCAGCAGAATCAATGAGGAGGAACCAATCAGATGTGTTGATGGAGAAATGAGCAGCTCCACATTACTGAGTCCTGATCAATGAGCTGTTCTGTTGTTGTGGATCTTCATCACACACATCATCCACATGTCAGCACAACATTCACACACCTCCTCATGTCCACACACACCAGTCAGCTGCTGCTGAGCTCAGTCCACTCTCTCACTGCAGGATCAGAGTCTCAGATCACAGCTGCTGACAAACATTTCTCCTTCTACAACAGGAACAGACAGTCAACTGACCTCAGAGTCTCCAGTTGACAGTTTGGACTCTCCAGTCCAGCACACAGAATCTTCACTGATGAATCATCCAGGGTGTTGTGACTCAGGTCCAGATGTTTCAGATGGGAGGGGTCAGACTTCAGAGCTGAGGAGATCACTTCACACTCAGGGGCAGAGAGGCAACAGCCATAAAGTCTGTATTGAGACCCAGAGAGGACAGGACATAAAGACAAAGGACACTTTGTTGGACTGTTTGATGTCAAAATTGCCCCACTTCACTGTGCTGCATGTTTTTTGGTCCTGTTCCTGCAGAGCATGAAATTACTTTTTTCATCAGATGTAAATACTTTGGATCTAATATTTGGTTTTGGACTGTTTCATCACTGTGTATTGCTGGTTTTAGATCATTCCTTGATTTTATTTGACACTGGAATTCCCAGGACATCTGTTTCCAGTACAGAGATTAAAATGACAAGGTCATCTCGATATATTAGCCCCAGTGCCTTCCATCTAAGACTGCCTGATGTGTTGAATATGGTTTTTATGTAGGTTTCTCAAGTGATTTTCTCACGAAAGGCTTCAGCAGTGCACTTCAAGGTCTGCTTGATTCAGTGGGCCCAGTAAAAAAAAAAATTGAGCGCATTCAAATAAGAGCCATGCTTCCTCATGAAATGAAGGCTCATTAACCTTGAGAAAGAGCTGCAGAAAACTGGAGCATCAGTGGCATCATTCCATTCTTGATGTTTACAGTCAGGGCATGGAAGGACAGTCTGACAACCTATCAGTCATCAGTGTCCACTGCAAAGGCAGCATATTATTCTAAACAATTATGACTAAAAAGTACAATTATCAACCCTGTCTCCACAAAATTGCATTCAGAGACAACTTGACTGCATTCTCAAATACGTTTCTGAGGAGAACATATTCTGCCCTTCATTATGTTCATCTTCAACAGATTTTTTTTTTCTTGCTTTTCCTCGACCATGCTGGTGTATAAAAATGATCCTGTATATTCTTCTGGGACGTATTATATTCTTCTAAAAAGACATTATCTTTTATGTAAATTCTTTACTCTTTTTTGTCACATTTGTGGGTCCCATGCAGTCCTTTTCAACTTATTCTTGCCGTTAATTTAAATATGCACACACACCTCTGACATTGTGTATTTGGGCTGTTTTGGAGCTAATATTTACCTCATGATGTATTTCTCATAAACCAGTTTTTTTGAAGCAGCTCTGACATGATCTGCCACCAGAGATGACAGCTGGTGCTTCTCTGATGCTGTGCTGTGCATCTTGATCACCATGGAATCCAAGACGTGGTTCTTTAACTTTCGTGGAGACAGGGTTGACAATTGTAGACTTATTTGACACAGTTTCTAGACTCATCCAACAATACCAAGTTAGCAGTTTTGACATGTCTGCACATGATTTTGTCATATTTTAATTAGTATGATTATAATTATATCCTTTATTTAACCAGATAAAGCCTCGTTGAGATACAAAATCTTTTTTACAAGAGCAACCTGGCATGGCAGCAGCCAACCATAATAACAAAGCTGATGATATGGGAATTAAATTTCCTCAGGCCTTGACCAACAAAATTGACGCGGTTCAACCACGAAATTTTAGCTTATTTTCCTCTCCATGGTGTTGTGGGCTTCTTGCAGTTTGAGCTTGTGGGCTCTATTTTAGTACACCAGCGTAGCATAATGCACCTGCTCTGCGCCCCGGTTGGTGGTGAGCCACCGGAGGTGAGGCCCACGTCGCCCCTTTGGGCTGAACCCGGCCGGACCCCGTGGGCTAAGGCCTGGCCACCAGGCGCTCGCTTGTGAGCCCCAACCCCAGGCCTGGCTCCAGGGTGGGGCCCCGGCTGCGCCATACCGGGTGACGTAACGACCTTTGTTGTCTTTCTTTTTATAAGGTCTTTCAAACTGCTCTCAGTGTGGCCTGTCACCCAGGACCTGTTTGTCATGGGGGACCCTACCAGGGGGCGTAAAGCCCCCCAACAACATAGCTCCTGGGATCATGCGGGCTCTCAAACTCCCCCACCTCGTTAAGGTGGCAGGTCTAGAGGGAACATTGCGTGGTGGTCGGGGACAGTGCCTCTGGATTGGCAGACCTGGGTGGTGGTCCCCCTGTTTAAAATGAGGGACCAGAGGGTGTGCTCCAACTATAGGGGGATCACACTCCTCAGCCTCCCTGGGAAAGAGCAGGATTCGACCGAAAGTCGAACCTCGGATCCAGGAGGAACAATGCAGTTTTCATCCTGGTTGTGGAACACTGGACAAGCTCTATACCCTCCATAGGGTGCTCGAGGGCTCGTGGGAGTTTGCCCAACCAGTCCACGTGTTTTGTGGATTTGGAGAAGGCATTCAACCGCGTCCCTTGTGGTGTCTTGTAGGGGGTGCTTCGGGAATATGGAGTCCAGAGCCCCTTGTTAAGGGCCGTCTGTCTCCGTTGGGCCTTTTCCACCAAACCTGTTCCCGGGCTGAACCGGGGCCTGAGGCCAACCTGGTTCAAATCCAGGGCCTGAAAAACCCCGCTTTGGTTTTCCACCACATTGCAGCCACAGAGGGGGAGGTCGAGGCGGAGGTGGAGCGGCGTCATCGCGCCACTGCAGAACGTCAGTACGTCACCATGTATGGTGCCGCCCAGCCAGAGTGTGTTCGGAGATCACCTGTTGCCGTAAATCCGCCCCCAGGGCCAGGCTTGGTCGATGAGTGGCAGGGGCCTGATTGGGGCCTGATCTGATCCAGGAAGAAAGTGGTGTCCCAAAAGCCCCGGTTTTTTTGAGCTGGAGCTGGAGCAGCAGTTCAATTTTGGGCGCCAGCCCCAATTTCGCCCGGGAACCAGTTTGGTGGAAAAGGCCCCTGTGTGACTGAAGCAGGAGTCTGGTCCGCATTGCTGGCAGTAAGGTGGACCTGTTCCCGATGCATGTTGGACTCCGGCAGGGCTGCCCTTTGTCACCGGTTCTGTTCACAGGATTTCATCACTGTTTTTTGCAGATGATGTTGTCCTGTTGGCTTCATCGAACCCAGACCTACAGCATGCACCCTGGCAGTTCGCAGCCGAGTGTGAAGTGACAGGGATGAGGATCAGCATCTCCAACTCCGAGGCCATGGTTCTCAACCGGAAGAAGGTGATTTGCCCTCTTCAGGTCAGCGGAGAGACTCTGGCCCAAGTGGAGGAGTTTAAGTATCTTGGGGTCTTGTTCACAAGTGGGGGACGGATGGAGCGCGAGATTGACAGGCGGATCGGTGCAGCGGCTGCAGTGATGCAGTCATTGTATCGGTCCGTTGTGGTGAAAAAGGAGCGGAGCCGAAAGGCGAAGCTCTCAATTTACTGGTCAATCTACGTCCCCACCCTCACCTATGGTCATGAGCTTTGGGTCATGACTGAAAGGACAAGATCCCGAATACAAGCGGTTGAAATCCAGATAAGCGGGAGAAAATGGATGGATGGATGGACAACAAATTAGAACAAATGCGATTCCCCCAGCTTGTTCACACAATCAGTGTGCAACCAGCAACTTTGGCACAGGGACTTGGCGGGAAGAAAAGACGCAGTGATTTATGGATGTACTTTAATCATAATCCAGAAGAAAATAAAACAGAATACCGAGTAGTGGGAGACGAAGGAATCTAATCCAACTGTTTGTTCTTACTGTGAAACTGCAATAGGAGCCCACCAATGATTGGTGAAGATTAAAAAAAAAAAAAAAAAAATTCCCAAGTACCTAATAAATCTTGACTTTTTCTTTTTCTTTTTTCTTTTGAAAAATAATTCAGGTTTTGCCTTATTTTGAATAAATGTATTTTGTTTAAAATTTGTATAGAGAAAATTCAAGTAAGAAATACAAAGTATGTCAAAGTCAAGTTGTTTGTAAATTCACTTTTGAAGACTTCAAAGTGTTTCATGCCATCAAGTCTATCCAAGGAATTAATTTTGTTTATTTCAGTTTTAATGGTATTATTTTCCTCATAACCATCTTAATATTGGTTTTATTGCTACTCCAAAAGTAATAACGGGCAGTTACTTTCACCAATTCAAATCAGTAACATAGAAACATAACAGACCAGTTTTAATAAAGATCTCAGCCTTTATATCAGTCTGGACATTATAAAAATAGCCAGAAAGTATCAGCAAAACTCCCTTTAGTCCTCTCATTCTGTCTGGCAGAGCTCATATGAGCAGCTCACTGCATTACTGAGGTTGTAAAGTATCAAAGTACTCTAGTTTATTAATTAATGTTCGAAGGCATCAAAGTGTTTTGTTGTTGTTGTGCTATTTAAGAATATTTGATGCTGTTTGGTTTACAATTCCTGTCTGTCTTTTTCCTCATGTATTGTTTGTCTTTGTTTTAATGACTAAAACTGGACTAAAACCCTTTTGGTTTTCGTCGACTAAAACTAGACTAAAACTATCATGAGTAGAAATGACAAAAATGTGACTAAAACTAATAAGCATTTTGTCCAAAAGACTACGACTAAAACTAAATCAAAATTTGCTGCCAAAAACAACAGTGGCTAAAGTACAACGAATCACAGACATGAACTAGTTACCTCTCTCTGTGCGCCAATCACTCACAGTGCAGATCCACAGTGGAGCTGGGGAGCAACTGTTTGGAAATGAACCAACTGCTGGTTCTGCGTGTCATCCAAATCAGTATCCTTCAAAATAATTCCTAAGGCATTTTTTTGTGTAATGATTACATTATAGTTTGCCAAAAAAAAAGTCTTTGTCGTCTGCAGGTGGTCCACACTGCAGTAGCTCATGTTCTGACAGGAGCAAGTAGATATAAACATACTCGTCCAGTGTTGGCCTCTCTCCACTGGCTACCTATTCATGCCAGAGCAGACTTTATTGCCCCATTGTATCTGACAGATTTGGTGTAAGAGTATGTCTCCATTCATGTTCTGCACTCCAGGGCGACTGGGCTTCTGAGGGTTCAAAAGGTCAGACAGAAGACGGCTGGGGAACGGGCTTTCTCTTTCTGTACACCAACACTGTGAAACAGGCTATCGGTTGAAATCAGGCAGGCACCATCGATGCATTTATGACAAAGCTGAAGACCCACTTGTTCACAGTTACATATGATTCTTAAATTGTTTGTTTCATTGATGTATTTTGAGCGAGAATTGAGTTAGTATATTTAATTCCTGTTTTCATTCTCATGTACAGCACTTTTACTGACAGCGTATTCCAAAAATAATACGATTGTCATATTATTATCATCATCATCATCATCATTATTCTTACAGAGGAACCACAGAACCTACTTTCTACAAACTTCACTGAGGTATTGAATTGATCAGGACATGTGGACTCACCTAAACTTCCTGCAGTTCCTCACAGCTGGGATCAGTCTCCTTCGTCCCTCCTCTGATGTGTTGTACTTCTCCAGGTCCAACTCCTCCAGGACCTGGTCTGACATCTGCAGCATGTAGGCCAGAGCTGAGCAGTGGATCTCAGAGAGTTTCCTCTCTGATCTGCTCTCTGACTTCAGGAACTCTTGGATCTCCTGATGAACTGAGAGGTCCTTCATCTCCGTCAGACAGTGGAAGAGGTTGATGCTTCTGTCAGGAGACATTGTATCACTGTTGATCTCCTTCAGGTTCTGGATGACTCTCTGGATGGTTTCTGGACTGATCTCTGTCCGACCCAGCAGACCTTCTAAGAGTCTCTGGTTGGATTTCAGAGAGAGGCCATGAAGGAAGCGGACAAACAGGTCCAGGTGGCCATTCTGACTTCTGAGGGATTTCTCCAAGACTTTCTGAAGGAAGATGTCCAGAGATGTGAAAGCATAATCCTTTACAATGAAGGTCTTCAGCTCGTCTGTCTTCCCGCTGGTGAAACAGTGGAACATGAACACTGCAGCCAGAAACTCCTGAACACTCAGATGGACGAAGCTGTAGACGGCTTTCTGGAAGATCTCAGACTCTCTTTTGAAGATCTGAGTACAGATTCCAGAGTACAGCGAGGCCTCAGTCACATCCAGACCACACTGCTCCAGGTCTTCTTGGGAGAACACCATGTTTCCTTTCTCCAGATGTTCCAAGGCCATCCTGCCCAGCTTCAGAAGAAGCTCCCTGTCAGCCTCCGTCAGCTCCTGTGGACCCATTTCAGGTCCTTCATGGTACTTGAGCTTCTTCCTGTGTGTCTGAACCAGCACAAAGTGGGAGTACATGTCAGTCAGGGTCTGGGGCAGCTCTCCTCTCTGCTCTGTGTTCAACATGTGCTCCAGAACTGTAGCAGTGATCCAGCAGAAGACTGGGATTCCACACATGATGTGGAGGCTCCTGGAGGTCTGGATGTGGGAGATGATTCTGCTGCTCAGCTCCTCATCACTCAGCCTCCTCCTGAAGTACTCCTCCTTCTGGGCGTCAGTGAAGCCTCGCACTTCTGTCAGTCTGTCCACACATGTTCGAGGGATCTGATGGACCGCCGCCGGTCGGGAAGTGATCCAGACCCGAGCCGAGGGCAGCAGATCCCCCCGGATGAGGTTAGTGAGCAGCAGGCTGACTGAAGAATGCTGGGAGACGTCAAGCAGCCGCCGTCTGCTGCTGAAGTCCAGAGAAAGTCTGCTTTCATCCAGGCCGTCCAAGATGAAGAGCAGCTTGCAGACAGCCAGGTCCTCTGCCGTCAGCTTCTGGAGCGTGGGATGGAAAACAGCCAGCAGCGAGAGGAGACTGTACGGCCGCTCTCCCAGCAGGTTCAGCTCCCTGAAGGAGAGCACCACCAGCACACTGACATCCTGGTTCTCCAGGCCCTCGGCCCAGTCCAGACTGAACTTGTGCACCGAGAAGGTTTTTCCGCTGCCGGCCACGCCGCTGGTCAGAACCACTCGGATGTGTCTGAGCTGCTGGGCCGAGGCTTTGAAGATGTCCTGAACCCTGATGGCAGTGTGATGGAGGCTCTCCTTCCTGGAAGCTGTCTCCAGCTGCTTCAGCTCAGGTTCCCTCTGAAGCTCCTCACTGAGTCCCTCTGTGATGTGGAGCTCAGTGTAGATCCTGTTGAGGAGGCTTCCTCCTCCTGCTTCATCACTTCCTTCAGTCACACGTTCACATCTCCTCTTCAGACTCTTCTTATGTTCTTCTAGAAGCTGCTGCAGACCAACACCTGCTCAAAGACAACAACAACAATCAGACTGCACACAAACAACCAGCTTTCATGACTCTACAACACAACAAGTCCAGTGAAGACAAACCAGTCCCTCAGAGACACATGTCCACTCTTACTTGGTGTAGCGACGCTTCTGGATCTTTCTGGCTGCTCCTCACAGACTGAAGATCCAGCTTCAACTCTCACACTGTTTCAGGACATTAGAGCTGCAATTTAAGGTCATCAAAACATATTTCACTGTGGTTTTGAGGAAACAAAGAGTCTCTTACTGTGAGTCTGAAGGTCCAGGTTCACCACTGAAGTCTGGTAGGCTAGGCCAGACAGTCTTCAGAAACAACTTGCTGTGTCCTGAAGACTCTGCTGTGTGTCTGAGCAGTTTATATCGACACACACACACACACACACACAGATTCAGGGATTTGACTTCAACAGACTTTATCATTTTGGGCTCTCTGCTGTTGTTCTACATTTGGTAAAGACTGCTCGTGATAGTCTGGTTAATTTCCTGGTGTCAGTTCATGTGTGTCAGTGCTGTAACTATCCCCCAACCCCAATAGTCAGCTGAGCTCCACTTCATTACAGTGGGTTTGAATCAGAAATTGTACATTTAATAGTTTCTAGCGATGTGCTCAGGCTATTTTGTATTTTTTCTAGTGCTGTCAGTTTTAATCGCATTGATCGCAATTAATCGTGATTAATTCATGGAGAGCTGTCAACAGTTAACTTTTTTAAAGTTGAGAATAATCGCAATGAATAATCTAATCCTCATAAATCAGTCCCAATGTCAGGAAAAAGACTATTATCCTCTAGTTCTTTTCTTTGACCCAATTGGCAGACCTCAATGGATTAATCGTGATTAAAACTGACTGCACTACATTTTTTCCCCATATTTAGATTAAAATCACAAAGTATCTATCATCACACGCTGAATTTTGAACTCTTTAATGAGCAGAGTCTTGCCAAAACAATGATCTGCAGTGGAAATGATGAAATGAAAGGAAAACCAATATTTCTTACTTTGGGTCCGAAAGTCCAGGTTCATCACTGAAGTCTGGTCGGTTAAATTTGGGGGACCCGTCAGTCTTCGTCGATGCCCTGAGTGAAATCAGATGATTCAGAAACTGTGAACAATTTTAATGGTTTATTAAGTTAATTATAAACTTAGTAGTTGGGAAGAGATGAACCATGAAAAAGGTCAAAGGTCAGACCCACACAGCCCAATGAGGAGTTAGACAGGAGGTCAGAGTGTTGTGTTGCTCATTGACAGATCAGGGAGGTTCTAACAGTTTACACATATTCATCAGACTCTGAGACAAACATGTCCAACCTGTAGAGGAACGCTGAGAGAACTTCCAGACATGACAGCAAACATTTCAACTGACTCTTTACTTTGAGGGAAACAAGAAGAAAGAACAGCAGCTGACGTCTCTGACCTGTCCTCACACTCTGATCCGTCCGCTTTATCCACATCAGACATCTTCAGTCAGCTGAGGAAGAAAAAACAGCAGCAAGGATCAGGACACACACACACACACACACACACACACACACACACACACACACACACACACACACACACACACACACACACACACACGCCCAGTCTTGTATTTCTATCCTTGTGGGGACCGTCCATTGACTCCCATTCATGTCTAGCCCCTAACCCTGACCCTTACCCTAACCCTAACCCAGACCACAACAAAGCCTAACCCTAAAGAAATGTTTTTGCACTTTTACTTTTTTCAGTAACAACAACATGGTCAAGAAAACACTGTTTCTCCTCATTGGGACCAGAAAAAGGTCCCCACAAGGCACGTCGTTCCACGTTTTGCTATCCTTGTGGGGACATTTGGCCCCGACAAGGATAGAAATACAAGAACACACACACACACACACACACACACACACACACACACACACACACACACACACACACACACACACACACACACACACACACTCTCTGGCTCTGCCACTAACTTTGTCCGGGTGCTGGAAAAGGACAAACCAGTTACTACTGGTGTTTGGTTATTGGTTAGTATGAAGATCATACACTACAGGCAAACGAAACAATACAGAGCCAAAAAGAAAGAAAGTGGAAGAATAAAACTTTTTTAATTTTTTTTTTTTTTTTTTTTTTTTAACTTTCACTTTCATCACGAGTCCTCAGTTCTCAGTGAGAAAATATAAAGCAAACCAAACATGATACTTCTGGGCATATTTTCACAATAAAGCATCAAATCAACCCGTCCGTCCAGTTTCAAGGTTTAAATGACACTTAAAGTTAAAGTTAAATTTTCCTGACACAGAGAGACAACTGAGGCTCATTAAAACTCACTTTTGTCCTCTAAACCAGTCAGGATTTAACAGAGATCCCTGGAGACACAGAGCAGATTCCACACTGATACTATGTAGTAACGGTGGTTTTAGCTCAGAAGAACAAGATAAAATATATATACCTGTAAAAGTAAGGGCGCAACACACGGAAGAAGCAGGATTCCACGAATGAACCAGGAAATGTTTTATGGGAGGAGCACCTTGTTCAAAGTCCAGCAGTGCTGCTCCCAACACAATGGATTATAATCTTAAAAAGACACCGTGATCATTCAGCGAGCCATCACTTAACCCTTTACACTGACTCCAACAAGGGTTTTATTGTGAAATTTACCAAAATTGAAATGCATTTCAATACTCATGAGCAGGGCAGCATTAAGGCAGCACAATGGCCCCGAGGCTGGACTCTCTCTGAACCTAAAACTGCATCTTAACTGAAGACAAAAGGAGTAAAGTCTGACAAAGGATAAAAATAGAAAAGTGTGACATTAAAGGGCAAGTCCGGTTTTTTTACATCTGGACCTTATTTCTAGGTGTGTGCATGCTCATATACTCACTCAGACAAACATGGTGCAGCTCGGAGTCCTTCAGAAGTTATTTAGATCCAACCGATGTAGCCGCACTTAGCGGGGGCCACGGCAATGGAGCTTCAGCGCGGGACATAATCTCTGTAAAATCGCTCATTTCGGCTGTATTTCTTCATCCATCGCCAGTGTTATCATAAAGTCAGCTCGTCTACCGTCTTCAGGTGAGTCAGCTGACAGTTTTCGCTAACTTAGCCGCAATTAGCTCAGATGGGAACGTAGCGGAGCTCCTCTCCCCAGCAGAGAGGCACTTTGTGTCGGCCTCGGCGTCTGACTTCCAGGGGCCGAGTTGGAAAATGGCCCTCAGCTGCTCCACGGAGGCTCCGGACACCGGCGAAGACGCACGGCTCGTGCGCGGTCGCTGAATGTCTCTCCTCCTCGGGAGGAAGCGTATCTCCACTCCCCGGCGGATGCGCGCTCCACGCCGGCTGCGGGACGCACGACGGCCCGCTGCGCCGCAGTCGGAGCTCTCTCCTCAGCGGGAGAATCCAGATCTCCGCCGTCCGGCGGATGCATGCTCCAAGCCAGGCCGCCGCCAGCCGCAGGACACCGCCGGAGGCCCCCCTTCTGACTGAAAGGCAACTTGAAGGCTGATGAAGGAAAAAATACAGCCGAAATGAGCAACTTTGCAGAGATTATGTCCCGCACTGAAGCTCCCTTGCCGTGGCCCCCGCTAAGTGCGGCTACTGTTACGACCCCCTGGTCCGTGTTTTCCCTTCTGCTTTCCCCTCTGCTCTCCTCTCTGCTCACCAGGTTTGCATCCCTCAGGGCATGCAAATCAGAGTGTGCCACAGCTCGTCCCTGAGTGGACCACCAGAGGTCTCCAGCTCCGCCCTTCCATCCTGCCATTGGTGCCTCGCCTCACCAATTAGGAGCCAGCAGGGATAAAAGGCCGGGAGCTGCGTGTGGACAGGGGCTCATTGTTTGCAGATGATGGAGCTCTCTGGAAAAGGGGACGGAATGTTCAGTTCACAGTTAAAAGTTTGCAAAAAGCTATTGACACTGTTGAAGTATGGGCTGGGAAGTGGGGATTTAGGGTCTCAGTGGAAAAAACTAAGGTGGTGTTCTTCTCATTTAAGAAAGTTGATGAAAATTTTAAGTTTAAAATGTATGGCCGAGAGCTGGAGAGAGTAAACTGTATGAGATTTCTAGGGATGCAGTTTGATTCTAAACTTACAGCCATATTGAAAAGGTGGTGGGGAAATGTAAAAAAGTTATTAATATAATCAGGTGCTTGTGCAGCAAGGAATGGGGAGCAAATGTGACTTCAATGAAAAGGTTATATGACGGATTAATAAGGTCTGTTATTGATTATGGGTGTCTGGCGTATGGATCTGCAGCGAAGTCTGAGCTAAAGAAGCTAGAGGTTATTCAGGGTACTGCGCTTAGACTTTGTTCAGGGGCAATAAGATCTTCCCCAGTATGTGCGCTTCAGGTAGAAGTTGGTGAAATGCCTTTAGAGCTGAGGCGATTACAACTGTCATTGTTATATTATGTTCATTTGAAAGGACATAAAGAAGACCACCCAACAAAAAGTGTCCTCACACCAACATGGAGTCAGGAAAAGAGTAAAAGAGAGTCCTTTGGCGTCAGTGTGCAAAGGAAAGCACAGGAAGCTGGGGTTGGAAATATTGATTTTAGCCCATCAATAGTCCTTCCTCCGCACCCACCATGGCTGCTACCAGTTCCAGAAGTTGATATAACTTTACATGAAAAGATGAAGACTTATAAAGGAAACAGCGGTCAGTTGGCCTTGATGTATGTCGATAATTATTATGGATACGTACAAATCTTTACTGATGGGTCAAAGCAGCCAGACACAGGGAGGGTGTCAGTAGCATATGTGATCCCTGAATTTAATATTAAGTTTTCTGCAAGAGTTACGGATCAGTTATCAGTGTTCTCAGCGGAGCTTATAGCCATTATAATGGCATTACAATGGGTGGATGAAATTAGACCATTAAGAATTATAATATGCTCAGATTCACTCTCGGCACTAGAGAATCTCAAATCAGGTAATGCAAGTGAAAGGTACGATCTTGTATGTGAAATTCTGGTTCTGCTACAGAGCATCCAAAATGCAGGGTCACATGTTAAATTTGTTTGGGTACCAGCTCATGTCGGTCTGCCTGGAAATGAACAAGTGGATAAAGTAGCTAAACGGGCTTTAAATTTAAGAGATATTTCTGTTCAGTGTAATATTGCAAAATCAGAGGCCAAGTCAATAATAAGGAACAAAGTTAAAGCACTGTGGCAAGTGAAATGGAACATGGGTGATAAGGGGAGAGACCTCTACAGTATTAGTCCTCAGGTTGGATCAGGTCACCAAGGTAGTAGATGCCGGAAGGAAGAGGTTATGCTTTCACGGATTCGAATAGGGCACACAGGTTTAAATAAAACGTTACATTTATTAGGAAAACATAATACTGGGAAATGTGACGCTTGTAATGTATATGAAACAGTTGAACATGTATTAATCAGTTGTGCAAAATATAATGATGAGCGACTCCTTACCAAAAGGAAAATTGAGGACTCTGGAGAGGTTTTTACTCTGAGAAACATTTTGGCAAAAACATCAGATCACAAAGCTATAAAGTATTTGCTACAGTTCTTAAAAAATACAGGACTTGACAAGAGAATATAATTTTTTTTTTTTTTTAAGCTTGTATGCTGCACCCCTTTTCAAAGATGTAAGCTGTAATGGCAATCGTTCACTATTAATTTGGAGGGTGGCGGTAGTGCGCTAGTCAGTCCGCATCCGCCGTTAAACCCAAAAGAAGAAGAAGAAGAAGTGGACAGGGGCAGACACCTGAGAGGAATCACCTGTGTTAGAGCTGTGTGTGTGTGGATACTGTGTTTAGTCTCTGACTGGTAATCTCCAGTTTGGGGGGGGTGCTGTCCAGTGTAATTTGGTGGGCATTTTGCTGTTTGGGTATGCTTTTCCTGTTATGCTTTGTTCTTGTCTTGAGGAGTAGAAGAGTGAGCGCTCGGTTAATTTAGTGTTTGGAGTTTCCTGGTACTTTAGTTGTTTTGTTTTGACAGCACCCATTGCACCCTTGGTTTGTGCCACTTACTTTAAGGACACGAATAAATGTTTTGTTTCTTTATTCATGTTGCGTCCCTTTTCCCTGCAAGCCGGGTCGTAACAGCTACATCGTTTGGATCTAAATAACTTCTGAAGGACTCCGAGCTGCACCATGTTTGTCTGAGTGAGTATATGAGCATGCACACACCTAGAAATAAGGTCCAGGTGTCAAAAAACCGGAGTTGCCCTTTAATGTCACACTTTTCTATTTTTATCCTTTGTCAGACTGTCCTCCTTTTGTCTTCAGGAGAGAGAGAGAGAGAGAGAGAGAGAGAGAGAGAGAGAGAGAGAGAGAGACTTTTATTTCCACAGTGATCCAGTGTGTGTCAGACTCTTAAAGACAATTTATACTTTCAAATTAAAAAATGTGCAAAATGAAGTTCATTGTTTTCCAAACAGCACAGAATGTCCTCAAAACACCAGACCTCTTTAAAAGTGTTTAAATCATTGTTTTGTTTAAAAAACCGGTATTCGAGCCAGAGTCTGGATTTGACATTGACCTGCCACACCTCTCTGACGTCCGGTCCTTCTCTGCCCTCAACCTTGTTCCTTCTGCTGACATAAATCGCCATCTTGGCTTCTCCTGAGATAAAATTGAGGAGCTGGCACTGGTTTTTTTCTTTTTGTCTGTAGCCAGCTCCCATGATAAAAGTTCTCTCAGTAAAAGCAACACTAAAAAGACTAAAAACCGCCGTTAAAAGAGTGAAGAAGCCTGTGAGCCTCTTACACTCAGTAAAAACGTGATAAATAGTCTCTCTATGATGGCAGAAGGGGCATGTGTTTAAAACAGCAGGGTTGAGGACAGAGATAAAAGCATTGGAGGCGATGGCACCGTGTAAAATCCTCCACTGGAGGTCTCCAGTCCGTTTTCTCAAGGGGGGCTGGTATAAAATCCTCCACTGTGGGCCGGGTCCAGGTCCAGCCTGTCCCAGTCTCTGTGACCACACAGTGGGGGGCCTGTTGCTCAGTCCACCCTTGTGGATGCTCTTCACACAGTTCCTGTAAAAAAATCTTCTTGTCTGCTTTGTGTAAGGATAGTCTTTCAGGCTGTGTGGTCTTCAGGAGGGGGCCGGACAGATCCCCCAGCTCCAGCCTCAGCAGGACCTCGGGGAAGGGGTCGTCAGCAGTGGACCAGAGTTCTCCTTGACTGTATCTCCTCAGCAGGCTCCTGTCTCTGGGCGTCAGTGCACTCCTCCACTTCTCCAGGAGCCCCTGGGACACCCGGATGGACTGCATCCCCAGCAGCGAGCCCAGAGCCTGGGCGTCGTTCAGGTCCGGCCCCACAGCATCCACAAGCTGACCCACGGTGAGGGTCCCAGACTGGATCAGCCTTCCGGTCAGGCCGGGGGTCGAGGCTCCGCTGATGTCCAGTCTGGATCCGTGGATCAGGGGTTCTTTCAACAGCCAGTGCAGAGAGTCGGCTTTCAGGCACCTTCTGCGTGAAAACAAGGCCCAGCATTTAAATAAACTCTGGTAAAATGGAGGCAGCCCCTTGAGATTTAGAAATTTGGGATCAGTCAAAAACAGAGCATTATCCAACCCCAACTTATTGGCACGCCTCAGGATGCAGCTGGCCACGCCTCTCCACACCAGATCCGCCGGTCCTGTGAGGTACCTCTGCAGGAACTGGAGTCTAAAAGTGGCGGTCCGGCTGGCCAAGTGGACCAGGCCCTGGCCCTGGCCCCCCTCCTCTCTGTCTAAAAACAGCACCCCCTGTGGCACCCAGTGCAGACCATCCCAGAAGAAATCTATCATTTTCTTTTGAATTTGAGCCAGGAGACCTGGAGGAGGGTCTGCACTGGTGAGCCGATGCCACAGCTGGGATGCAACCAGGTTATTTAAAACCAAGACTCTGCCCCGAAGTGACATTTTTGGGAGGAGCCACCTCCACTTGGAGAGCTTAGCCTCCACCTTTTCCATGACAGTCTCCCAGTTCTTCTGAACAAAATGTTCCTTTCCAACGTAAATGCCCAGATATTTGAGGCCTTCCCTCCTCCATGTTAAATTTTGGGGAAGAACTGGGAGACCGCCATGCCACCTGCCAACAGCAAGGGCCTCGCTCTTCCCCCAGTTGACCCTTGCTGCGGATGCCACATTAAAATCTTTAATAATATTAACTAAAATATCTACGTCCCCTTGATTCCGTATAAAAACAATAAGATCGTCTGCATAGGCCGATAAAATCATGCTTTCACTAAAACCCGGTAAAAACAGACCCTGCAGACTGGAATGTAGCTCAGAGAGGAGGGGCTCCAGGGAGAGCGCATAGAGCATCCCAGACAGAGCACAGCCCTGCCTGACACCTCTACACACCCTAAAAGGAGCACACAGACTGCCGTTGATCTTCAGCACACTCTCAATGTCCCTGTACAGCACCTGGATCTTAGCTATGAAACCAGCGCTGAACCCAAAACTTTCCATGACCCTCCAAAGGAAGCTGTGTTCAACTCGGTCAAAAGCCTTTTCCTGGTCTACTGAAATCAGACCAGCATCTAGGTCCAAAGAACTAGAGACTTCCAAAACGTCCCAAATCAGGTGGACGTTGTCCACCATGGACCTGCCGGGGACACAGTAGGTCTGATCCCGGTGGATGACCTGCTCCATAGCCCTCCCCAGCCTGGAGGCCAAGACCTTGGACAGGAGTTTGTAATCCACACAGAGCAAGGACACGGGGTGCCAGTTCTTGATGTCCTGCAGGTTCCCCTTCTTGGGGAGCAGAGTGAGGACTGCTCTCCTGCAGGACACTGGCAAGGAACCAGAGGCCACCTCCTAAAAACATTAAAATGATGCTTAAGACAATAAATACGATCCAGCCTGGCTGAGGAGACCCTGCTCTCTCTACAGTGGGACCAGGCTTACTGCCGACAGTCAGGATGCATCCTTCTCCAAACGTCCACAATGCCCTGAGAGTGGACCAGCTGCTTCAAGACGTGCTGAGAGGCTGGATGAGGCTCTGCATGGTTGCGATCTAAAGTCGCGTCTTCCGTGCAGTTAAAATCCCCCCCCACAAAGAAATAGTCCTCCGACCCACACCCACTTACCACCTCAGTCAGTTTGAGGAAAAACTGCTTCCTCTCTGCACCGGCTGTTGGAGCATAACTGTTAATAAATACAAGTTTAAAATGGTGGAACTGAGCTTTGACTAAAAGCAGCCTCCCCTGTACACAATGCTGGACCTCCAGGGAGTCGGGGTTAAAAGCCCTGGAGAAGAGGAGGCCCACTCCTCCACTGAGAGGAGTAAGTGGCTTAAGATGGCCTCCCCCCTCCATTCCCTCCTCCATTCAGCCTCAATGTTAAAATCACTTTGAGTTTCCTTAAGGAACAGGACGTCGATCTTCTTAAGTGTGGCTGTCTCATAGACTGACTGTCTTTTCCTCAGATCTCTGGCTCCGTTTATGTTTAAAACACCCAGCTTAAAAACATCCATGATAAATGAGATGTCTAAAACCAGGATAAGAACAAATTAATTAATTAAAAACCACCTGGCTGCCACCTTCATCATTTAGTTGTTTTTTTGCTTTTGGCACCAGTTTTTTCAGCCTATAACATTCCTGGTCAGTGAGGCCGGACTCATGTCTATTCCTCATGTGTACCCTGGCTGAGAAAATAAAACCATTTAGATCCGGGAAATGATCCCCCACCTTCACCCTGTGCTGATTTTTGGTCTGGTTTAAAAATGTCTTGATTTTGTCTGCGCTGTATGGTGACCTGTTTTTCTGTGAGCTGCTAAAAGAAACGTCACTGCTGTCTGACACACACTCACTGTCACTGTCTGACACTCGCCCCTCCACACAGCTTTTCTTTGCATCTGCATTCTTACCCTCTTTCTTTCTTTTACCTGGTTTAACTCTGTCCATTCTATCTGCCTCCATCTCCTCCTCCTCCACCTGTTCAGCCCATGAGGCGCTCCTGCCTGCCTCTCCTTCCTCCTCCACCGCTTTCCCTCCCTGCTCCTTTTCCACCTGCTCCTCCATCACTGTCTCTCCCCTTTCCTCCTCCACCACTGTCTCCCCCGGAGCCTCCTCCACCTGTCCCTCCACCTCACCTTGCTTCTCCTCCCCTCCCTCACTCACTTTTTTTCTTGTTTTTTCTCGTTTTTCCCCTCCACCTCCGTAGTGTTATTTACATTAGTGTCAGTGTCCCTCCACCCGGCAGACTCGCTCTCCTCTCCCCTGCCGCCACCCGCAGCTTCACCCGGTGTATTTACAATACTCACCCCGTGCTCGGTGCTCTCCTGTGGGGCCACGACAGATCGCCTCCTCGGGAAGGTCCGAGGAGCCGCCGTCAGCCGCTCGGACTGAGCTGGGGCCGCCGCGTCCCCCGGGAGCCCGGAGCGCGGAGCAGCCGCCGGTGGGGGAAACCCCCCAGGCGTTGGCCCGCAGAGTCGGACTCCGCAGAGCTGGATCCTGCTGAACCAGATGGAGCAGACGCGGCCGGGCAGGCCCTGATGGTGTGTCCCTCCTGTCCACAGCCGAAGCACTTCATGCCAGCTGAGCTCGCGAAAACAACGTAATCATAATCATTTACTCTCACGCGGAACCTGAGGTTCAGCTCCTCGCTCCGGTTATTGAGTATCATAAATACGTGTCTTCTGTGGCACACGGCGTTCTTCAGCAGCTGAGACTTACATCCAAACAGGATGTCCTTCACCGAGGACACCACCTTTCCAAATCTGGACAGCTCGCGGATCAGAAGCTCATCTGGCACGAAGGGAGGGACGTTGGACAGGACGACCCGGACAGCAGGCTGAGACAGCGGCTGGACCGGGACCAACCTGTCCGCGACGGTAATGCCCGACTCCACCACAGCGTTAGCCTGCTCCACCTGGTCCAGGAAGATGACCACGGCGCTGTTCATCCTCGCGACCGACTTGATGTTATCATAGCCCACCTTCTCCCCCACAGCCAGGGCCACGTCCTCCACGCTGCAGGGGAACTGGGCCACCACCCGGACCCCGTGTTTGCGGGTGAGCTGCCTGAGGTTGGTCATGGCTGCAGCCAGACCTCCCCCAAACAGACCGCAAAACCCTCCAAGAACCCAAATAAACGATATAAACTAATAAATGTGCTCTGTGATTAATAAACTACAGTGAATGCGAACATTAACAACTTAAACAAACAGAAAAAAACAAGCTAAACGCCACACAACACACACCACGCTCTCATACACTCCAGCCGCCGCCCACTCCTAGCATGCACCGAGAGAGAGAGAGAGAGAGAGAGAGAGAGAGAGAGAGAGAGAGAGAGAGACATTTAACCACAGATCATGTTTCCACAGAAAGAGAATGGAACCAGGCAAGTTTTTTTTTCCAAAATGAAATCCACGTCTAAATGTCCACAAATGTTAAAAGACGGAAAGAAATATTCTTCAACTCTAGATCTCAGAGTTCCAGAGTATTCCAGAGGTCCGTTGCAGCAAGCAGGTTTAAAGAAAACTCTGTGTTCAATAACCCGGAAATGAAGCAAACTGAGATTTCCGTTTCACAAAGGGAGATAACTCAAACCAGAGAGAGAGGAGTAAGTCCAGCCTGTTCCACTGGGAGAGGGAACTTAAAGGTGTAATACAACATTTTGATTTCCGGGTGGATCACCTAAATAATTGGTGGGTCTGTTTGTCAATCATTCTGACGAGCTGCTTTCGTAAGGCGGTTCTCCGTGCTTGCGCCCAATCAGCTTCTCCCTTTTGCGCATGCGCATTCAGAGTGTTTATGTAGCCGGTGAGCTTCTGAGCTCGTACTTACCGATGGCGAGTCTGACATAATGAAACTGTAGCTGTTTCGGGGAAAAAAAGCTTTATTTATGAGCGAGGCGGCTCGCAGAAACTGTACAGAGCCGTGCACGCCGGAGAAGAGGAGATCGCGCTCGTACACTTCCGCGTTTTCTGGGAGAAGCAGGAGAGCCGGGCGGATGGTCTGGCGCATGCGCGTTGTTCAAAAAGTGAGTAACAGACGTGGGGCTTCGTCTTTTCGAGAAAATGTTGTATTCCACCTTTAAACTGTCGGTCAGTTACCGTAGTAACACACTCTGTGACTCTAACCTGGTCGGAACCAGGTTTTTCTCAGTCAACCCTGATTCTTTAGTAAAGAAATGAATTAATCATAGTTCTCAGCAGTGCTGTGGTGAACCAGGTTGAAAGAACCTGGTGAATGAAAGCAGGTTGAACTCTGAGTGAAATCCTGAACTCTGTGTTGATCTAGGCCAGGGGTCAGCAACCTTAAGTGTTCAAAGAGCCATATTGGACCAAAAAAAACAAAAATCAAATCTGTCTGGAGCCGCAAAAAATTAAGTCTTATATAAGCCTTACATGAAGGCAACACAGGCTGTAAGTGTATATTAGCTATATTAGCCTACTATCAAAATGAGTAAGTAAGCTCCAAATACATAATGAGCATCATGACTGAATGTTTATTTTCCCTGCAGCACATCCTGGAGAGAATGAAACACCACATGACAACCCTGCTGTTCGATACTTGGTGCTTTAAGTTTAACTTAGATTACAATATTGATTTTTTTGTGTTTTGTCACATTGATGAAATTATAAAAATACAGTAAAGAAATCAGATTTTTGGTGTCACTTTTATTTTGAGGATTTGAAAAAACAAAAACAAAATGGAAAGTGCCTATTATTAATAGGCCTCCTATAATCTCACACCTTCCCATGGTGCAATCCTCTTCAAACTTCAATAATACAATCCTCTTCTCTTTTTCCATTATCTGGGTAACAACAGTGTAATACAGTTTTTCACAACTGCTAAAACACATTTCTTGAAACCTCCATCCATTTTCTCAAAACCTTAAACACAAATCCAAAAATCCACACTACATTCACACAACCTCAGACTTTTCTGTCAAAATCAAACTATCACCTCAAAACCAGTTCTCCTGTGTTCAAAACCACACTATGCGTTCAGATCTCACACACAGCAAGTAAAAACATGTTCACCTCAGATCATTCATTAGACTCTACATGAAATAACTGAGGACACAGCAGCAGTCCACACTCTGAAACCTGCTGGGTTATTTTCCCAACACATTTTCTGGGTAGCCCTAGATTTTGTGCAGATTGGATCACTTTTACCCAAAATTAGGTGACTTGTGTTGACCCAGCAGAGTGAGTTGATGATTTTGTGGCTGAAGGGAAGAGAAGAATCACCATTTTGAACATTCCTGCAACTCCTTTTCTTTCTTGATTCTGGAGACTTCTGGCAACAAACGCAACAGAAAACTGGAGTCCTGTGTTCTCACTGAGGATTATTGAAATGGCTCAGAAGGAAAAGACGTATGACGTCCCTCTCTCTACAGACATGTGTGGCTGTGGCTGAGTTGGTAGAGTGGTTGTCTAGCAGTTGTTGGTTCAAATCTTTTCCTCTACATGTCAATGAACTGCACTGAACCCCAACTGGCTTCCAGTGGAGGGTTTGACAGCCTTGTATGGCAGAGGGCACATGTGTCTGAACTCTAAGGGATTACATTTTTAAAGTAACCTTCCCAGTCCTGCTGATCAATCTTGACCCAGCATCAGGGTCAGCTCTTCAACTGAAATGGCTGAAAAAACTAATTATATTTGACTACAAATACTCTTCTGTGCATTATATAACAAGTTGTATTTAATTTTAAAAATAATATTTATTTTGAATCAGATGCGTGTATTTATCTTTACACACACATTTGCTGAAACAAGTTTGTTATAAATCAATCAATCAATAAATCGATCACTGTCTGTCTGCATTTATGTATTATAACATTAAGATCAAACATTTTCAATTGTTCTAATTGTATTCCAGTAGATTATGAAGTATTGACGTAACGACAACAAGAAGAAAAAGGTGATAAGTCAACTCATTTCTTTTAGATAGAACTTAATTCATCCCTTTGGCGTGTACCTGAGGAAGATGTCGATCTGAAACAGCACAACACCACCAGCGCCGTGTGTGTGTGTGCAGAGGAAAAGTAGCTCTGAAAAATGGACTTTTCTGAGCTGTTAACATGGTTAGTGTGTGATTAGCTCACGAAAGCTTCTTTTTGGTTGATGTTTCTCTTCATTCAGGCATATTTGAGTATTCTGTAAGAATAATTAGTTTAAGCTCCGGCTCCCTTCACACGACTGTCTTCCCACCGGTTTATGCCGGTCTGTGTGGCACCAACCATGACAAGCCAAATAAGTGTGCGCCGCATGGTAGCGTACTCCAACATCAAGGAGAACCTCTTACGTAACATAGATGTGCATTGCTGAGACTTAAAGGTTTCAACCATCCTTATTTCATTTTAAATTCAGTCTCAACAAAAGATCCACCAGACGGAGCTGCAGAGGCTTCTCTCCAGGTCAGTGTGGGTCCATGTATAAAAGATACACAGGCCTGTTTATTTCCTTCATGCTGTGAGAGCTGGATTATTGTCAGACAGTCCTTTAGAGGCGCCCCATAAAGTCAGTAAACCCTCTGAGGCCTTCTCTGAGACATGAAGCCTGTTCTGACCTTTGACCTCTGTTGCTCTATTGCTCTTATTTGACCTCTACAGCAGATACAGACCTGAAACCTGAACTGCGAGGCCTCTGGGAGCTATAAAATCATGACCTGTTAGATTTTTTTCATAAGCTCCTCACAAACAAGAAGTAGCTTCAGAAAGGAGGCGGGGCTTCAAAATTCTGCATATGACTTTCTGGCAGAAGTGTGAACACATCCCACAAATCTCCTCTTATTTGGAGCAAATCTGACCAAATGATGGTGCTGAATTGATTCTTTTAACTGGACACTGCGGCGCCCTGTACGGGCAGCAGAAAGAACTTAGTGGAGTCAAACCACCACAGATGTGATTCTGAGGGAAGACAAACAACATAAAGGACCAAGGGAATAGGATAAAAGCTCTTTTTTTTTTTTTTTTTTTTTTGCAGGCTGGACCAATCAGACACGTTGCTGTTAAACATGAGGATTATGGGTATTGTAGTCCTTCTCCGTGATGTTACATTGACAATAAAACGTGTTTTCTTAAAATAGAGTTGATATTTCACGGGGCTTTTTGGCTCAGCAGAAGCACATACCACTGCTACACAGTCTGCCTCGGATGGCTGCACTGGTTTGGATAATTATCACATCTTTCTTCAGAATATCGATCAGTCTACATTTGCACTTCCGGGATCTCTGAAACGACCCCCACGGAGCGACGTGGTTGAAGCTGAGAATGCGTGTCTCCACCACGCCACGGATTCTAATTGACTTTTAGTGGAGACTGTTTGCGTGGTGACAGCACGCATTTTCAGCCCTTTGTGTGAGATGAGCAGCAATCTGGGACCCTCTGGTTCTAACAATGCGTGCTCATTTCACGCATTTCTGTGAGATCAGGTTGCTTTTTCTCTCACTGCGAACTGCAAATTTAGCATGCCTTCCCTGAAAATGTCTTTCCAAATTACTAATTTTGTTATTTGATAACTTGTCGTTACAAAGCAAACATGCAGGCAATCTCCGCATTGGCAATAAAAGTAAATGATTCAGTCTATTCTTCCTTGAATATCTATCTTTCTCTTTTTACCTTTGGGATCCATGGCCCGGTTTGTTTACAGCAGCCACCTGCCTGGCATCACGCCGCGCTGCAATGCCGTCGCAGGCTGTGACGTAAATCTTCGTTGACAGAAATGTTGAAATTTAATATTTATTATGCACGCCTTTATAGCATTGTAAAATGCTAAGACTGTTTGTCACGTTTGTCCTCCTACAGAAACCATGTTACAGTTTTTCACAACTGCTAAAACACATTTCTTGAAACCTCCATCCATTTTCTCAAAACCTTAAACACAAATCCAAAAATCCACACTACATTCACACAACCTCAGACTTTTCTGTCAAAATCAAACTATCACCTCAAAACCAGTTCTCCTGTGTTCAAAACCACACTATGCGTTCAGATCTCACACACAGCAAGTAAAAACATGTTCACCTCAGATCATTCATTAGACACTACATGAAATAACTGAGGACACAGCAGCAGTCCACACTCTGAAACCTGCTGGGTTATTTTCCCAACACATTTTCTGGGTAGCCCTAGATTTTGTGCAGACTGGGTCACTTTTACCCAAAATTAGGTGACTTGTGTTGACCCAGCAGAGTGAGTTGATGATTTTGTGGCTGAAGGGAAGAGAAGAATCACCATTTTGAACATTCCTGCAACTCCTTTTCTTTCTTGATCTTGGAGATTTCTGGCAACAAACGCAACAGAAAACTGGAGTCCTGTGTTCTCACTGAGGATTATTGAAATGGCTCAGAAGGAAAAGACGTATGACGTCCCTCTCCCTGTAGACATGTGAGCCTGTGGCTGAGTTGGTAGAGTGGTGGATGAGCAGTTGTGAGGTTGCTAGTTCAAATCTTTTCCTCTACATGTCAATGAACTGCACTGAACCCCAGCTGGCTTCCAGTGGAGGGTTTGACAGCCTTGTATGGCAGAGGGCACATGTGTCTGAACTCTAAGGGATTACATTTTTAATGTAAAGTAACCTTCCCAGTCCTGCTGATAAATCCTGACCCAGCATCAGGGTCAACTCTTCAACTCAAATGGCTGGGTAGAAATAACCCAGCATTGGCTCGGTCCCTTTTGGGCCCAGCGCTGGGTTAGCAATGTCACCCAATGTGGGTTATTTTTACAGTAACTCAGCAGTTTTCAGTGTGTGGTGCACAGAAAATGTTTATTTTACTGTAAATGCATTTAGCAAAAAAAAAAAAAAACAAAACAAAAAAAAAACATCAAAGTCAAAGTGATATCTAAATTCACTGTCATAACAAAAAATAAATACAAAACAAACAAAACAAAAGCACACTACTGCATGGTCACGGTCATGGAGATTCAGTCTCCAGCATCTTGTCTTTGTGCACACTTGGTCTGATCACATCATTAGAAATATGTGTGTTCAGTTTTGAGTTGTTGTGTGTAAAAGATGACAGCTGTGTTGGAGTTGTGTTCACATTTTGCTGCCAGTGATTACAATTCTGCAAAAATGTTGTGAAATGTGTTTAGTGACTGAGAATGTGTCTGAGGTTTTGCAACAAAGACCAGATGGGTTTTGCAAATTGAGCATCGGACCTGAACAGTGTTAAAGTTTTTGCCAAAAGAGTGTTGATTCCAAAAATGAGTTTAGGCCACTGAGAGTTTGGTTCAGGCAGTGGGGTTTAGTGTTTTAGCAATTGTGAAAAACTGTAAAACAAAAAATATATCCCCCCATATTTTTCCATTTTCATATATTTTTGAAGAGGCTCCAGTGAGCCACTTGGGGGGCGCTAAAGAGCTGCATGCGGCTCTGGAGCCCCGGGTTGCCGATCCCTGATCTAGGCCCTCCTTTCTCAAACTGTGGTACGCGTACCACTGGTGGTACGTGAGCTCCGTCTAGTGGTATGCGGGGGAATCACAGAAATGTATATATTCTTTGAAGATCAGTTGAAGGTATAATACAGGATCTTCTATTTGCTTTGATTTCCAGGTGGATCACCTAAATAATTGGTGGGTCTGTTTGTCAATCATTCTGACGAGCTGCTTTCATCAAGCCGTTGTGTGCTCGCTCCCAATCAGGTTCTACATATTGCGCATGCGCATTCAGAGTGGTTATGTAGCCGGTGAGCTTCGGTTTCAGCTAGTACTAGTGCTGTGACGTTCAATGAACGAGCCGTTCGTTTGAACGGCTCTTTTAAGTGAACGACGAGAGCCAGTTCACAGCTGTCTGAGAGCCGTTCATTTTGTGCAAATAGTCCACGCTTCCTTCACATGTTTCCTGAGTGTCTCCTGAGTCCAGCTGTCACCGCTGCCTTCATATGAATGCCCGAGTTTCAGTTTTCCACCGCTCGCTCCAGTCACCTGAACGCAACAGCTAGCTAGCGAAGGAGGAGTGTCTCGAAACGGAGCGGAGCCGGTGTTTTGGAAGAACTGATTTCCCTATTAACTGGCGACTGGGTTTCTTTCACGTCCCTTGTTGCTGATGGAAGTTTAAAACCAGACAAGAAGCCGTTGCGGATCTTTTATAAATCTGATTTCAACATCCGCTGCTACTAGCAGCAGCAGCAGGAAGTGTTAAAGGAAGTCGGTCACCAGTTAGCAAGGAAACCAGTTAATTTGAAACACCGTATTGACCGCAGTCCTTAGACCAGGCATGTTTAATCAGAGGTTTTAGCAATGGAAAACACACACACATACACACCACAAAATGCTCAGTTAAAAGGCACGTAGCAGCATTTTGAAGCTCTTTTCTGGGGACAACATGCAAGGTAAGCCACAATGTAATGTCTATCAGAAAAAAATCCCTTAAATCTGTGTCATTAAACAAATTAAAGCACCAGATAACAACTCATAACTGACAGTGACCGTGTTAGATGTCAGAAAATAAGGGATTGACTCTACACTAATGAGGCTGATGCTTCTAATAGAGTCACGTGACGTTCATCAGGGAGCCAGTCTTTTGAACGGCTCTTTCAAATGAACGGCTCCTCAGGAGCCGGCTCCCTTCAAAGAGCCAAAAATCCCAGCTCTAATGTGATCCAAACTGCTCAGTGCTGATTGTGGGCACCTCCTCCCCCTCCCCTCTCTCCACCAGCCTCCCCCCATCCAGACAGTATGAAGGCAGAACAAAACTCCTATAATAAAATAATATACTGATCTCCTCTGAGACCACAGGAGCGACGCCAGCCGGAGCTTCATCTTCAGGTGAGATGCTCAAGTTGGGGAGGTTTCCAGGTGGAGGCCTGATAAAGTACCCCACCCCCCACCCCCCACCCTCCACCCTGTGCCCCCCTCACACATCTCTCTACCCTGAAATACCGTCTGGGACCGGCCTGAAGCCAAACACGGTCATTCAGAGGAAATGTGAAAGATAAAGCATGAAATCAGTCCATCCGTCCAGTCTGAACGTGAGAGACTCTAAACTGTGAGCCGCAGAGACACCGAGGCTCAGGAAAACTCACTGTGTTTCCTCAGGAGCGTCAGGATGGAGCAGAGATCCCTGGAGACACAGACGGAGCTTCACGCTGAGGTTCAAACCTACAACTGTGGCTTTATAACAAAATAATAATCACAATAGAAACAAAAAATCTTGTCAAAGTTAAGTGCGCAATACGCGGAAAGAGCGCACTTCCTCTTTGAAAGTAACAGGAAACCGTTTTTTTTTTTCCAAGAGATGCGCTTTTCAGAACCAGGGTTGCCAGGTCTGACACTAAATCAGCCTCACAGTTCAAAACTGACTCACTAAACCATGTTTAATGTCCAGCAGTGCTGCTCCCGACACAGTGGATTCTAATGTTAAAAACACCTTGATCATTCAGTGAGCATCATTTAACCCTTTGGAGAGACTCCAGCAAGGGTTTGGAGGTGAAACTGATCAGAATTCTAATTTATTTCCAAACTCATACGCAGGTAAACATTATGGTATGGACCCCGATCCTCGACTCTCTCTTGGCCCTCACTTATGCGCGCGCGCACACACACACACACACACACACACACACACACACACACACACACACACACACACACACACACACACAGACAGAACTTCTCTCTCTGAACTGCAGAGAGAGAAGTTCAGGGTTCAAGCTTTGAGTTTCCTCCCTGTGAGGTGAGAGTGCTTTCCACTGCACCACCGGCTGAGCTGATTCACTGGATTCACTTCAGTAAATGAAAATAAAACTAGTCTGCACAAGAGGAGGAAAGAGAAGCCTGAGACGATAAGTGCAGACCTGGCAACCCTGTGTATATGTGTGTGTGTGTGTGTGTGTGTGTGTGTGTGTGTGTGTGTGTGTGTGTGTGTGTGGTTGTTCCTCTGAGTCACGTGATTTCTGAGAAATCGTCAGAAAATAGGAGTTTATTTCCAAACTAAAATCCACATCGACATATCAAGAAATGTTAAAAACCAATTCAAAAAAAAAAAGTTCCTGAATTCTAGAATGTGTCAAAATTCTGGAGGTGAATCATCTGAAACCAGTGGATTCATTAGGTCAATTTTATTGTTCCTATATTCTGAGAATCCAGTCCAGGTTTTACCCCTGACCTTACAGACAACCTTTGCTGCTGTCAACTTTTAAAACTCCTCTGATACCCCCCACAACCCCATCTGGCAAACATTCATTAACTTTCTGCAGTCATGACCCACAGCAAACCACTCTCACATAGCATACTTATTGTTGTTTTTGTTATTGTGTGAATGCTGAAGGCATTCACACTATTACATTCCTAAGCTTTATTATTCTGCTTCTTCTTACTTATTCTGACTTCTTCCGCCGTTTTTTGGCAGGCTTCTCCTCCTACAAATTTTGTCCGATTTGAACCATTCATATATCAAATTGTGCAGCTTTTTAAGGACATTCCGGATATGTTCTAACTTTTTTATATCTTTTCAACTTTTTGAAATATTTCAACTTTTGTGCAACTTTTTGTCCCATGTTAACGGATGGAGATTTTTTCAAACTTTGGAACTTTATAACTTCTTCAAATCTTAACCGATTTTAACCATTCAACTTTTAAAATATTCAACTTTTTAAACCCTTTCTTCAACCTTTTTAAACTTTTTCAACTTTCTTCAACTTTTTGAAATATTTCAACTTTTTGAAATTATTTTTAACATTGAAGTGGATGGAAAACCCCTTCAACTGACCTTTCAACTCCTTCAACTTTGAACCCTTACTACTTTGTCATATTTTCACATAGACAAGTCATTTTACTTTTAAAATGTAGGCATTTTTGTCCTCTATTCAGGTATGTAACATCATTTCAACATCTTTTACCAAATTTAAACTGTGAGCCTCTAAGTATGGAGAGAATTTCAGCCGTTTTTGAAGTTTACAATGGGTGTGTATTGGAAAAGCTAGAGTGGGAGAATCAAATTTAGAGTGCGGGAGGCTCTGAATTTTAACCAAAAAAAAAATTATTTTCTCGTCCGTACGACCACATTTCTGGCTCAATCGGCACAATAACCCCTCAAAACGTAGGAATTTTTCTTGTGACCCGTACAATTGAGTCACTTTGTCTCTATCTCAAACCATTCTCTCTCCAGAGGCATTTGTTTGAGGAGAGTGCAGAATTTTTTCCCATCTGCTCCAATGCATTTTCGAGACGCCTGAATCCAAAACTTCACTCGTGTTCGCACAATTGGTATGGCTGAATGGATGATCCTACAGACATGATTCCTGCACCATTAAATTCATGAAAGGCTTCTGAATCTGACTGTGTGAAAATCTTTTTCAATTTCACATCTTGGTCCCCGAGAAATGCCATTTCTTCAACCATGCGCACTCCATTAAAAAGTGCTGATTCACTGTCATGGCTGCTGTGCAGCTGGTCTCCATAGCAACAGACACACCTGTTGTGCTGCTGCTGCTGCTTGATTAGTCTGGATTTTTCCATTAAGACTGGAGCTCTATTGATCCTCTGTTACTCTGACACGGACTCCACTGCTGTTTACTGCTCTCTCCTCCTTTGTCAACTTTTAAGTTTTTGAAAATGTGTCAGTTTCTTCAACTGTGTTTAATTTTTTTCAACTCTTGGCAGTGTTTTCAGCTTTTTTCGACTTTTTGTAGTGTTTTCAAACTTTTTCAACCTTTTTCAACCTTTTTTACCTATTTGCAGCGTTTTCAACATTTTTCAACTTTTTTCAACTTTTTGCAGTCTTTTCAATCATTTTCAACTTTTTGCAGTCTTTTCAATCATTTTCAACTTTTTGCAGTGTTTTCAAACTTTTTCAACCTTTTCAACTTTTTTTTAAGCTTTTTCAACTTTTTGCAGTGTTTTCAAACTTTTTCAAACTTTTTCAGCTTTTTTTAAACTTTTTCAACTTTTTGCAGTGTTTTCAACATTTTTCAACCTCATTCAACCTTTTTCAACTTTTTGCAGTGTTTTCAGCCTTTTTCAACATTTTTGAACTTTTTGCAGCGCTTTCAACCTTTTTCAACATTTTTTTATTTTTTGCAGTGTTTTCTACCTTTTTCAACCTTTTTCAACTTTTTGCAGTGTTTTCAACCTTTTTCAACATTTTCAAGTTTTTTTTGGAGTGTTTTCAACCTTTTTTTTTAAACTTTTTCAACTTTTTGCAGTGTTTTGAAGCTTTTTCAGCTTTTTTCAACTTTTTGCAATGTTTTCAACCTTTTTCAACTTTTTGCAGTGTTTTCAACCTTTTTTAACCCTTTCGACTTTTTGCCGTGTTTTCAAACTTTTTCAACCTTTTTCGACTTTATTTCAGGGTTTTTCACCTTTTCTTATTCAGTTTTTCTGCATTACAGTTTAACATTTTCAGCTCAGCATTCACACTTGCAGTTTCTTCAGGAACTGCAAATTTTTTCTAGTTGTGTGAATGCCTGAGGCATTCACACGTTTATTTTCCTGTTTCTTTATTATTATTATTATTGTGTGAATGCCTGAGGCATTCACACGTTTATTTTCCTGTTTCTTTATTATTATTATTATTATTATTATTATTCTGACTTCTTCCGCCGTTTTTTGACACGCTTCTACTCCTTCAAATCTTGTCCGATTTGAACCATTCATATATCAAATTGTGCAGCTTTTTAAGGACATTCTGGCAATGTTCTAACTTTTTAATATCTTTTAAACTTTTTGAAATATTTCAACTTTTGTGCAACTTTCTGCCCCATGTTAACGGATGGAGATTTTTTCAAACTTTGGAACCTTATAACTTCTTCAAATCTTAACCGATTTTAACCATTCAACTTTTAAAATATTCAACTTTTTAAACCCTTTCTTCAACCTTTTTAAACTTTTTCAACTTTGTTCAACTTTTTGAAATATTTCAACTTTTTAAAATTATTTTTAACATTGAAGTCAATGGGAAAACCCTTCAACGGACCTTTCAACTCCTTCAACTTTGACCCCTTACAACTTTGTCATACTTTGACGTAGACACGTCATTTTACTTGCAAAATGTAGGCATTTTTGTCCTCTATTCAGGTGTGTTATGTCATGTCCACATCTTTTACCAAATTCAAACTGTGAGCCTTCAAGTACGGAGAGCATTTCAGCCGTTTTTGGAGTTTACAATGGGTGTGTATTGGAAAAGCTAGAGTGGGAGAAAGGAATTTAGAGTGCAGGAGGCTCTGGATTTAAACCAAAAAAATAATTCTTTTCTCGTCCCCCTGGCCACATTTCTGGCTCAATCTGCACAATTACCTCTCTAAACGTAGCCACTTTTGTTGTGACCCGTACAATTGAGTCATTTTGTCTCTATCTCAAACGGTTCTCTCTCCAGCTGCATTTCTGTGAGGAGAGCGCAGGATTTTCTCCCATCCGCTCCAATGCATTTTGGAGAGAGATTTTCTCACTCAAATCCAAAACTTCGCTCATGTTCGTACCATCGCGGTGGCTGAATGGATGATCCTACAGACATTATTCCTGCACCATTACATTCATGAAAGACTTCTGAATCTGATTGTGAACAAATCTTTTTTAATGTCACCTCTGGGTCCTCGAGGAATGACATTTTCTCAACCATGCACACTCCATAAGAACTGCTGGTTCACTGTCATGGCTGCTGTGCAGCTGGTCTCCATAGCAACAGACACACCTGTTCTGCTGGCTGCTGCTTGATGAGTCTGGACTTTTCCATTCAGACTGGAGCTCTATTGATCCTCTGTCACTCTGACACTGACTCTACTGCTTCTTCAACATTCTTAAAGTTTTTCCAACTTTTTGCAATGTATTTAAACTTTTTCAACCTTTTTCAACTTTTTGCAGCGTTTTCAAACTTTTTCAACTTTTCAAGTTTTTGCAGCGTTTTTCAACTTTTTCAACGATTTTGAACTTTTTGCAGCGTTTTCAAACTTTTTCAACTTTTTTCAAGTTTTTGCAGCGTTTTTCAACTTTTTCAACGATTTTCAACTTTTTGCAGCGTTTTCAAACTTTTTCAACTTTTTTTCAAGTTTTTGCAGCGTTTTTCAACTTTTTCAACGATTTTCAACTTTTTGCAGCGTTTTCAAACTTTTTCAACTTTTTTCAAGTTTTTGCAGCGTTTTTGAACTTTTTCAACGATTTTCAACTTTTTGCAGCGTTTTCAACCTTTCTCAACTTTTCTCAACTTTTTAGAGTGTTTTCATCCTTTTTTAAAACTTTTTCAACTTTTTGCAGTATTTTAAAACTTTTTCAACCTTTTTCAACTTTTTGCAGTCTTTTCAACCTTTTTCAACTTTCTGCAGCGTTTTCACCTTTTTCAAGGTTTTTTTTAACTTTTTGCAGTGTTTTCAACGGTTTTCAACCTTTATCAACCTTTTTCAACTCTTTGCAGTGTTTTCAAGCTTTGTCAAAATTTGTCAACTTCCTTTTCAACCTTTCTTCTTGAACTTCTTCTGCATTACAGTTTAGCATTTTCAGCTCAGCATTCACACTTGCAGTTTCTTCAGGAACTGCAAATTTTTCTAGTTGTGTGAATGCCTGAGGCATTCACACGTTTATTTTCCTGTTTCTTTATTATTATTATTATTATTATTCTGACTTCTTCCGCCGTTTTTTGACACGCTTCTACTCCTTCAAATCTTGTCCGATTTGAACCATTCAGATATCAAATTGTGCAGCTTTTTAAGGACATTCTGGCAATGTTCTAACTTTTTAATATCTTTTAAACTTTTTGAAATATTTCAACTTTTGTGCAACTTTTTGCCCCATGTTAACGGATGGAGATTTTTTCAAACTTTGGAACCTTATAACTTCTTCAAATCTTAACCGATTTTAACCATTCAACTTTTAAAATATTCAACTTTTTAAACTCTTTCTTCAACCTTTTTAAACTTTTTCAACTTTGTTCAACTTTTTCAAATATTTCAACTTTTTAAAATTATTTTTAACATTGAAGTCAATGGGAAAACCCTTCAACGGACCTTTGAACTCCTTCAACTTTGACCCCTTACAACTTTGTCATACTTTGACGTAGACACTTCATTTTACTTGCAAAATGTAGGCATTTTTGTCCTCTATTTAGATATGTTATATCATGTCCAGATCTTTTACCAAATTCAAACTGTGAGCCTTCAAGTACAGAGAGCATTTCAGCCGTTTTTGGAGTTTACAATGGGTGTGTATTGGAAAAGCTAGAGTGGGAGAAAGGAATTTAGAGTGCGGGAGGGTCTGGATTTAAACCAAAAAAATAATTCTTTTCTCGTCCCCCTGGCCACATTTCTGGCTCAATCTGCACAATTACCTCTCTAAACGTAGCCACTTTTCTTGTGACCCGTACAATTGAGTCATTTTGTCTCTATCTCAAACGGTTCTCTCTCCAGCTGCATTTCTGTGAGGAGAGCGCAGGATTTTCTCCCATCCGCTCCAATGCATTTTGGAGAGAGATTTTCTCACTCAAATCAAAAACTTCTCTCATGTTCGTACCATCACGGTGGCTGAATGGATGATCCTACAGACATTATTCCTGCACCATTACATTCATGAAAGACTTCTGAATCTGATTGTGAACAAATCTTTTTCAATGTCACCTCTGGGTCCTCGAGGAATGACATTTTCTCAACCATGCGCACTCCATAAGAACTGCTGGTTCACTGTCATGGCTGCTGTGCAGCTGGTCTCCATAGCAACAGACACACCTGTTGTGCTGACTGCTGCTTGATGAGTCTGGACTTTTCCATTCAGACTGGAGCTCTATTGATCCTCTGTTACTCTGACACTGACTCTGCTGTTTCTTCAACTTTCTTAAAGTTTTTCAAACTTTTTGCAACGTTTTCAAACTTTTTCAACCTTTTTCAACTTTTTGCAGCATTTTTCAACTTTTTCAACGATTTTCAACTTTTGCAGCGTTTTCAAACTTTTTCAACTTTTTTCAAGTTTTTGCAGCGTTTTTGAACTTTTTCAACGATTTTCAACTTTTTGCAGCGTTTTCAAACTTTTTCAACTTTTTTCAAGTTTTTGCAGCGTTTTTCAACTTTTTCAACGATTTTCAACTTTTTGCAGCGTTTTCAAACTTTTTCAACTTTTTTCAAGTTTTTGCAGCGTTTTTCAACTTTTTCAACGATTTTCAACTTTTTGCAGCGTTTTCAAACTTTTTCAACTTTTTTCAAGTTTTTGCAGCGTTTTTCAACTTTTTCAACGATTTTCAACTTTTTGCAGCGTTTTCAAACTTTTTCAACTTTTTTCAAGTTTTTGCAGCGTTTTTGAACTTTTTCAACGATTTTCAACTTTTTGCAGCGTTTTCAACCTTTCTCAACTTTTCTCAACTTTTTACAGTGTTTTCCAACTTTTTCCAACTTTTTCAACTTTTTGAAGTGTTTTCAACCTTTTTCAACTTTTTAGAGTGTTTTCAACCTTTTTTAAAACTTTTTCAACTTTTTGCAGTATTTTAAAACTTTTTCAACCTTTTTCAACTTTTTGCAGTCTTTTCAACCTTTTTCAACTTTTTGCAGCGTTTTCACCTTTTTCAAGGTTTTTTTTAACTTTTTGCAGTGTTTTCAACAGTTTTCAACCTTTATCAACCTTTTTCAACTCTTTGCAGTGTTTTCAAGCTTTGTCAAAATTTTTCAACTTCCTTTTCAACCTTTCTTCTTGAACTTTTTCTGCATTACAGTTTAGCATTTTCAGCTCAGCATTCACACTTGCAGTTTCTTCAGGAACTGCAAATTTTTCTAGTTGTGTGAATGCCTGAGGCATTCACACGTTTATTTTCCTGTTTCTTTATTATTATTATTATTATTATTATTCTGACTTCTTCCGCCGTTTTTTGACACGCTTCTACTCCTTCAAATCTTGTCCGATTTGAACCATTCAGATATCAAATTGTGCAGCTTTTTAAGGACATTCTGGCAATCTTCTAACTTTTTCATATCTTTTCAACTTTTTGAAATATTTCAACTTATGTGCAACTTTTTGCCCCATGTTAACGGATGGAGATTTTTTCAAACTTTGGAACCTTATAACTTCTTCAAATCTTAACCGATTTTAACCATTCAACTTTTAAAATATTCAACTTTTTAAACCCTTTCTTCAACCTTTTTCAACTTTTTCAACTTTCTTCAACTTTTTAAAATTATTTTTAACATTGAAGTCAATGGGAAAACCCTGCAACTGACCTTTCAACTCCTTCAACTTTGACCCCTTACAACTTTGTCATACTTTGACGTAGACACGTCATTTTACGTGCAAAATGTAGGCATTTTTGTCCTCTATTCAGGTGTGTTATATCATGTCCAGATCTTTTACCAAATTCAAACTGTGAGCCTTCAAGTACGGAGAGCATTTCAGCCGTTTTTGGAGTTTACAATGGGTGTGTATTGGAAAAGCTAGAGTGGGAGAAAGGAATTTAGAGTGCGGGAGGCTCTGGATTTAAACCAAAAAAATAATTCTTTTCTCGTCCCCCTGGCCACATTTCTGGCTCAATCTGCACAATTACCTCTCTAAACGTAGCCACTTTTCTTGTGACCCGTACAATTGAGTCATTTTGTCTCTATCTCAAACGGTTCTCTCTCCAGCTGCATTTCTGTGAGGAGAGCGCAGGATTTTCTCCCATCCGCTCCAATGCATTTTGGAGAGAGATTTTCTCACTCAAATCCAAAGCTTCTCTCATGTTCGCACCATCACGGTGGCTGAATGGATGATTCTACAGACATGATTCCTGCACCATTAAATTCATGAAAGACTTCTGAATCTGATTGTGAACAAATCTTTTTCAATGTAACCTCTGGGTTCTCGAAGAATTACATTTTCTCAACCATGCACACTCCATAAGAACTGCTGGTTCACTGTCATGGCTGCTGTGCAGCTGGTCTCCATAGCAACAGACACACCTGTTGTGCTGACTGCTGCTTGATGAGTCTGGACTTTTCCATTCAGACTGGAGCTCTATTGATCCTCTGTTACTCTGACACTGACTCTGCTGTTTCTTCAACTTTCTGAAAGTTTTTCCAACTTGTTGCAACGTTTTCAAACTTTTTCAACCTTTTTCAACTTTTTGCAGCGTTTTTCAACTTTTTCAACGATTTTCAACTTTTTGCAGCGTTTTCAAACTTTTTCAACTTTTTTCAAGTTTTTGCAGCGTTTTTCAACTTTTTCAACGATTTTCAACTTTTTGCAGCGTTTTCAAACTTTTTCAACTTTTTTCAACTTTTTGCAGCGTTTTCAAACTTTTTCAACTTTTTTCAAGTTTTTGCAGCGTTTTTGAACTTTTTCAACGATTTTCAACTTTTTGCAGCGTTTTCAACTTTTCTCAACTTTTTACAGTGTTTTTCAACTTTTTGAAGTGTTTTCAACCCTTTTCAACTTTTTAGAGTGTTTTCAACCTTTTTTAAAACTTTTTCAACTTTTTGCAGTATTTTAAAACTTTTTCAACCTTTTTCAACTTTTTGCAGTCTTTTCAACCTTTTTCAACTTTCTGCAGCGTTTTCACCTTTTTCAAGGTTTTTTTTAAACTTTTTGCAGTGTTTTCAACGGTTTTCAACCTTTATCAACCTTTTTCAACTCTTTGCAGTGTTTTCAAGCTTTGTCAAAATTTGTCAACTTCCTTTTCAACCTTTCTTCTTGAACTTCTTCTGCATTACAGTTTAGCATTTTCAGCTCAGCATTCACACTTGCAGTTTCTTCAGGAACTGCAAATTTTTCTAGTTATTATTATTATTATTCTGACTTCTTCCGCCGTTTTTTGACACGCTTCTACTCCTTCAAATCTTGTCCGATTTGAACCATTCATATATCAAATTGTGCAGCTTTTTAAGGACATTCTGGCAATGTTCTAACTTTTTAATATCTTTTCAACTTTTTGAAATATTTCAACTTTTGTGCAACTTTTTGCCCCATGTTAACGGATGGAGATTTTTTCAAACTTTGGAACCTTATAACTTCTTCAAATCTTAACCGATTTTAACCATTCAACTTTTAAACTATTCAACTTTTTAAACCCTTTCTTCAACCTTTTTCAACTTTTTCAACTTTGTTCAACTTTTTGAAATATTTCAACTTTTTAAAATTATTTTTAACATTGAAGTCAATGGGAAAACCCTTCAACGGATCTTTGAGCTCCTTCAACTTTGACCCCTTACAACTTTGTCATACTTTGACGTAGACACGTCATTTTACTTGCAAAATGTAGGCATTTTTATCCTCTATTTAGGTATGTTATATCATGTCCACATCTTTTACCAAATTCAAACTGTGAGCCTTCAAGTACGGAGAGCATTTCAGCCGTTTTTGGAGTTTACAATGGGTGTGTATTGGAAAAGCTAGAGTGGGAGAAAGGAATTTAGAGTGCGGGAGGCTCTGGATTTAAACCAAAAAAATAATTCTTTTCTCGTCCCCCTGGCCACATTTCTGGCTCAATCTACACAATTACCTCTCTAAACGTAGCCACTTTTCTTGTGACCCGTACAATTGAGTCATTTTGTCTCTATCTCAAACGGTTCTCTCTCCAGCTGCATTTCTGTGAGGAGAGCGCAGGATTTTCTCCCATCCGCTCCAATGCATTTTGGAGAGAGATTTTCTCACTCAAATCCAAAACTTCTCTCATGTTCGCAACATCGCGGTGGCTGAATGGATGATCCTACAGACATGATTCCTGCACCATTAAATTCATGAAAGACTTCTGAATCTGATTGTGAACAAATCTTTTTCAATGTCACCTCTGGGTTCTCGAGGAATGACATTTTCTCAACCATGCGCACTCCATAAGAACTGCTGGTTCACTGTCATGGCTGCTGTGCAGCTGGTCTCCATAGCAACAGACACACCTGTTGTGCTGGCTGCTGCTTGATGAGTCTGGACTTTTCCATTCAGACTGGAGCTCTGTTGATCCTCTGTTACTCTGACACTGACTCTGCTGTTTCTTCAACTTTCTTAAAGTTTTTCCAACTTTTTGCAACGTTTTCAAACTTTTTCAACCTTTTCCAACTTTTTGCAACGTTTTCAAACTTTTTCAACCTTTTTCAACTTTTTGCAGCATTTTTCAACTTTTTCAACGATTTTCAACTTTTTGCAGCGTTTTCAAACTTTTTCAACTTTTTTCAAGTTTTTGCAGCGTTTTTCAACTTTTTCAACGATTTTCAACTTTTTGCAGCGTTTTTCAACTTTTTCAACGATTTTCAACTTTTTGCAGCGTTTTCAAACTTTTTCAACTTTTTTCAAGTTTTTGCAGCGTTTTCAACCTTTCTCAACTTTTCTCAACTTTTTACAGTGTTTTCCAACTTTTTCAACGATTTTCAACTTTTTGCAGCGTTTTCAAGCTTTTTCAACTTTTTTCAAGTTTTTACAGCGTTTTTCAACTTTTTCAACGATTTTCAACTTTTTGCAGCGTTTTCAAACTTTTTCAACTTTTTTCAAGTTTTTGCAGCGTTTTTCAACTTTTTCAACGATTTTCAACTTTTTGCAGTGTTTTCAAACTTTTTCAACTTTTTTCAAGTTTTTGCAGCGTTTTTGAACTTTTTCAACGATTTTCAACTTTTTGCAGCGTTTTCAACCTTTCTCAACTTTTCTCAACTTTTTACAGTGTTTTCCAACTTTTTCAACCTTTTTCAACCTTTTTCAACTTTTTAGAGTGTTTTCAACCTTTTTTAAAACTTTTTCAACTTTTTGCAGTATTTTAAAACTTTTTCAACCTTTTTCAACTTTTTGCAGTCTTTTCAACCTTTTTCAACTTTTTGCAGCGTTTTCACCTTTTTCAAGGTTTTTCAACTTTTTCCAGTGTTTTCAAAGGTTTTCAACCTTTATCAACCTTTTTCAGCTCTTTGCAGTGTTTTCAAGCTTTGTCAAAATTTGTCAACTTCCTTTTCAACCTTTCTTCTTGAACTTCTTCTGCATTACAGTTTAGCATTTTCAGTTCAGCATTCACACTTGCAGTTTCTTCAGGAACTGCAAATTTTTCTAGTTATTATTCTGACTTCTTCCGCCGTTTTTCGACACGCTTCTCCTCCTTCAAATCTTGTCCGATTTGAACCATTCATATATCAAATTGTGCAGCTTTTTAAGGACATTCTGGCAATGTTATAACTTTTTAATATCTTTTCAACTTTTTGAAATATTTCAACTTTTGTGCAACTTTTTGCCCCATGTTAATGGATGGAGATTTTTTCAAACTTTGGAACCTTATAACTTCTTCAAATCTTAACCGATTTTAACCATTCAACTTTTAAACTATTCAACTTTTTAAACCCTTTCTTCAACCTTTTTCAACTTTTTCAACTTTGTTCAACTTTTTGAAATATTTCAACTTTTTAAAATTATTTTTAACATTGAAGTCAATGGGAAAACCCTTCAACGGATCTTTGAACTCCTTCAACTTTGACCCCTTACAACTTTGTCATACTTTGACGTAGACACGTCATTTTACTTGCAAAATGTAGGCATTTTTATCCTCTATTTAGGTATGTTATATCATGTCCAGATCTTTTACCAAATTCAAACTGTGAGCCTTCAAGTACGGAGAGCATTTCAGCCGTTTTTGGAGTTTACAATGGGTGTGTATTGGAAAAGCTAGAGTGGGAGAAAGGAATTTAGAGTGCGGGAGGCTCTGGATTTAAACCAAAAAAATAATTCTTTTCTCGTCCCCCTGGCCACATTTCTGGCTCAATCTACACAATTACCTCTCTAAACGTAGCCACTTTTCTTGTGACCCGTACAATTGAGTCATTTTGTCTCTATCTCAAACGGTTCTCTCTCCAGCTGCATTTCTGTGAGGAGAGCGCAGGATTTTCTCCCATCCGCTCCAATGCATTTTGGAGAGAGATTTTCTCACTCAAATCCAAAACTTCTCTCATGTTCGCAACATCGCGGTGGCTGAATGGATGATCCTACAGACATGATTCCTGCACCATTAAATTCATGAAAGACTTCTGAATCTGATTGTGAACAAATCTTTTTCAATGTCACCTCTGGGTCCTCGAGGAATGACATTTTCTCAACCATGCGCACTCCATAAGAACTGCTGGTTCACTGTCATGGCTGCTGTGCAGCTGGTCTCCATAGCAACAGACACACCTGTTGTGCTGGCTGCTGCTTGATGAGTCTGGACTTTTCCATTCAGACTGGAGCTCTGTTGATCCTCTGTTACTCTGACACTGACTCTGCTGTTTCTTCAACTTTCTTAAAGTTTTTCCAACTTTTTGCAACGTTTTCAAACTTTTTCAACCTTTTCCAACTTTTTGCAACGTTTTCAAACTTTTTCAACCTTTTTCAACTTTTTGCTGCATTTTTCAACTTTTTCAACGATTTTCAACTTTTTGCAGCGTTTTCAAACTTTTTCAACTTTTTTCAAGTTTTTGCAGCGCCTTCAAACTTTTTCAACTTTTTTCAACTTTTTGCAGCGTTTTTGAACTTTTTCGATTTTCAACTTTTTGTAGTGTTTTCAAACTTTTTCAACAATTTTCAACTTTTTGCAGCGTTTTCAAACTTTTTCAACTTTTTACAAGTTTTTGCAGCGTTTTTCAACTTTTTCAACGATTTTCAACTTTTTGCAGCGTTTTCAAACTTTTTAAACTTTTTTCAAGTTTTTGCAGCGTTTTTGAACTTTTTCAACGATTTTCAACTTTTTGTAGCGTTTTCAAACTTTTTCAACGATTTTCAACTTTTTGCAGCGTTTTCAAACTTTTTCCACTTTTTTCAAGTTTATACAGCGTTTTTGAACTTTTTCAACGATTTTCAACTTTTTGCAGCGTTTTCAACTTTTCTCAACTTTTTACAGTGTTTTTCAACTTTTTGAAGTGTTTTCAAACTTTTTCAACCTTTTTCAACTTTTTGCAGTCTTTTCAACCTTTTTCAACTTTTTGCAGCGTTTTCACCTTTTTCAAGGTTTTTCAACTTTTTGCAGTGTTTTCAAAGGTTTTCAACCTTTATCAACCTTTTTCAAGTCTTTGCAGTGTTTTCAAGCTTTGTCAAAATTTTTCAACTTCCTTTTCAACCTTTCTTCTTGAACTTCTTCTGCATTACAGTTTAGCATTTTCAGCTCAGCATTCACACTTGCAGTTTCTTCAGGAACTGCAAATTTTTCTAGTTGTTATTGTTGTTTTTGTTGTTGTTGTCATCATTATTATTGGGGGTGGCAGAGGGTGCAGTGGTGTCGGTGTTGTGGTAGCAGTGATGTCTGTTGTTGTTGTCATTATTGTTGTTACTGTTATTGTTGTTCCTATTGTTGTTATTGTTATTGTTGTTCCTATTGTTGTTATTGTGTGAATGCTGAAGGCATTCACACGATTACATTCCTCCTCTGACTTCTTCCGCCGTTTTTTGGCACGCTTCTCCTCCTACAAATTTTGTCCGATTTGAACCATTCAGATATCAAAATGTGCAGCTTTTTAAGGACATTCCTGCTATGTTCTGGCTTTTTAAAATCTTTTAAACTTTTTGAAATATTTCAACTTTTGTGCAACTTTTTGCCCCATGTTAACGGATGGAGATTTTTTCAAACTTTGGAACCTTATGACTTCTTCAAATCTTAACCGATTTTAACCATTCAACTTTTAAACTATTCAACTTTTTAAACCCTTTCTTCAACCTTTTTAATTTTTTTCAACTTTGTTCAACTTTTGAAATATTTCAACTTTTGAAAATTATTTTTAACATTGAAGTGGATGGGAAAACCCTTCAACTGACCTTTCAACTCCTTCAACTTTGAACCATTATAACTTTGTCATACTTTCACATTGACATGTCATTTTACTTTTAAAACGTAGGCATTTTTGTCCTCTATTCGGGTATGTAATATAATTTCAAGATCTTTTACCAAATTTAAACTGTGAGGCTTCAAGTACGGAGAGAATTTCAGCCGTTTTTGGAGTTTATAATGGGTGTGTATTGGAAAAGCTAGAGTGGGAGGGTGGCAGTTAGAGTGTGGGAAGCTCTCGATTTAAACCAAAAAAAAAATTCTTTTCTCGTCCGTACGGCCACATTTCTGGCTCAATCTGCACAATAACCCCTCAAAACGTAGGAATTTTTCTTGTGACCCGTACAATTGAGTCACTTTGTCTCTATCTCAAACAGTTCTCTGTCCAGAGGCATTTGTTTGAGGAGAGCGCAGAATTTTCTCCCATCCACTCCAATGCATTTTCAAGACGCCTGAATCCAAAACTTCTCTCATGTTCGCACAATCGCCGTGGCTGAATGGAAGATCCTACAGACATGATTCCTGCACCATTACATTCATGAAAGGCTTCTGAATCTGACTGTGTGAAAATCTTTTTCAATTTCACCTTTCGGTCCCTGAGAAATGCCATTTCTTCAACCATGCGCACTCCATTAAAAAGTGCTGATTCACTGTCATGGCTGCTGTGCAGCTGGTCTCCATAGCAACAGACACACCTGTTGTGCTGAGTGCTGCTTGATTAGTCTGGATTTTTCCATTAAAGGTGTAATACAACATTTTGATTTCCGGGTGGATCACCTAAATAACTGGTGGGTCTGTTTGTCAATCATTCTGACAAGCTGCTTTCGTAAGGCGGTTCTCCGTGCTTGCGCCCAATCAGCTTCTCCCTTTTGCGCATGCGCATCCAGAGTGTTTATGTAGCCGGTGAGCTTCTGAGCTCGTACGTACCGATGGCGAGTCTGACATAATGAAACTGTAGCTGTTTCGGGAAAAAAAAGCTTTATTTATGAGCGAGGCGGATCGCAGAAACTGTACAGAGCCGTGCACGCCGGAGAAGAGGAGATCGCGCTCGTACACTTCCGCGTTTTCTGGGAGAAGCAGGAGAGCTGGGCGGATGGTCTGGCGCATGCGCGTTGTTCAAAAAGTGAGTAACAGACGTGGGGCTTCGTCTTTTCAAGAAAATGTTGTATTCCACCTTTAAGACTGGAGCTCTATTGATCCTCTGTTACTCTGACACTGACTCTACTGCTCCTTCTACCTTTATCAACTTTTTGCAGTGTTTTCAGACTTTTTCAACCTTTTTAAACATTTTACAGTGTTTTCAAACTTTTTCAACCTTTCCAACTTTTTTTTAACCTTTTTCAACTTTTTGCAGTGTTTTCAAACTTTTTCAAACTTTTTCAACTTTTTTAAACTTTTTCAACTTTTTGCAGTGTTTTCAGCCTTTTTCAACATTTTTCAACTTTTTGCAGTGTTTTCAAACTTTTTCAACATTTTTCAACTTTTTGCAGTGTTTTCAACCTTTTTCAAACTTTTTCAACTTTTTTCAACCCTTTTCAACTTTTTGCAGTGTTTTCAACTTTTTTCAACCTTTTTCAACTTTTTTCAACCCTTTTCAACTCTTTGCAATGTTTTGAACCTTTCTCAACATTTTTCAACTTTTTGCAGTGTTTTCAACCTTTTTCAACTTTTTGCAGTGTTTTTCAACCTTTTTCAACCTTTTGTGACTTTTTGCCGTGTTTTCAAAGTTTTTCAACCTTTTTCAACTTCATTTCAGGGTTTTTCACCTTTTCTTATTCAGTTTTTCTGCATTACAGTTTAACATTTTCAGCTCAGCATTCACACTTGCAGTTTCTTCAGGAACTGCAAATTTTTTCTAGTTGTTATTGTTGTTCCTATTGTTGTTATCATTGTTGTTATTGTTGTGATTGTTGTTGTTATATTGAGGTTTATTTATTTATTTTTTATATATTTTTTTTTTGCTGCAGCTGTCACTGATGGTCATGATGCTTGAGTTTGTTGCCTCCACCGCCACTGTTGATATCCTTGCGTTTGCTATTCATTTGTTTTTGCTTTGTATAATTTACTTGTTGATTTACTTTTTGTATTGTTATTATTTATTATTTTTTGTTTGTTTGTTGGTTTCCTTGGTGGTAGAGTTCTGTTGCTGTTATTATTGTTTTGATTATTTGGCTGTTGTTTTCCTTACAATTGTTTGTATATGTATGTATTGTGCACATGTGTGAATGTATGTATGAATGCAGGTATGAATGTGTATGTATATCTTTATGTATATTTATATGTGAAAAAAAAAAAGGGGTGGACTGTATATTTTTCAGGTTATGCACGCACGCACGCACGCACACACACACACATACACACATACACACACACACACACACACACACACACACACACAAACACACCAAATAGCTTACTCATTAGTTGTTTAGTTTCTTTTTGTTTTTGTTTTTGTTTTTTTTTTTGTTTTTTTGTTTGTTTTGTTTTGTTTTGTTTTGTTTTTGTTTTTTTTTTTGTCTTTTTGTTTTTTGTTTTGTTTTGTTTTGCTTCCACTCTGTTTTCTGTTGTACGGCTTGTCGTGTTGCATGTCTCTGTCTGTCTGTATTGTTTATTCGTGTTTGCAATTAAAAAAAAAAAAAAAAAAAAAAAACTTGATTTGCGCACACGCAAAAAAAAAAAAAAAAAAAAAAAAAAACATGAGAAGACCGTGAATGGATTGGTAAAGAATGGATATTTAAACAGCAATAAACATAATTTATGTCGTTGTTCGTTGCTCATATTTCAGATTTTTTTGAGGGGGGAATATTCTTTTTTAATTTGAAGCTCTGTGACGTAGGAACTAATGTTAAGTGTGTTCCTCGTCGGACTGTTCAAGAAGGGACACATGCTTGAGCACGGAGGGGAGTAAAGTGTGGCGTTTCAGACTGGTCACTTCTCTTTGAAATAAGGACTTTTTTATCAAGTATTCTCACACCTGCACGAGGTTTTAGCAGCCAGACAGGAATTTATTGACCTTTATGTTCTGTTAAGTTGTTCATTTATTGAATTTTCTGAGGTCTGAGGAGGAGAGAGGGAGGAAGATGGAGCAGCTCGCTCCTCTACAGGAGACAGAGACACGGGGCCCAGACAGGTGAAGCTGGACAGATTCCCACAGGATCGTCTCTGGATGGACTTCAACAGCATTAAATCTTCCTCACTTCAGGCGCTGTCCGTGGTGCTGAAACCCCAAAACACTCAGAAGGGACTTTAGTCCAAAACCTGCTCCCAGAGTCCCTCTGGCATGACAGGCAGTGAAGAGACAAACCGACTCAGTTCAAGGAGTCAGAGGTTGTTTAATCTGTAATTCTGCTTCATGTTATAGGAAGTAATTTGCTCCATCTTAACGAGTGGCTCAGAGAAATGACGTCCAGGAAAAGTTACATATTTTAACTTCAGAAATTTTACGTATAGCTTCACGTACACACTCACACTCAAGGTGCACACACACACACACACACACACACACTCTGGATCTCACACACTGAAGTTAATAAACTAGCAGTATACACACACAGTGAGTAATTATGAATAAGATATTTTATAACCTTGATTTACAAGGAACCAAACGCGGCCTTGAGTTCTGGTGTTAATGAAGCTCTCACTCTTGACTTGATGAGGGAGAAGTCTCAACAAACAATTTAGATGTTTGATTTTTAAAATAGATTTTTTACACACATCCCCACAACTCTGAAGACATTCTGCACATATTTTGTTTTGTTTTGTTTTTTTTATTTTATATTTTCTGTATTTGTATTTTTCATTTAATATTTTAGTTTAGTCATTGCTAAATGTAAGGTGCTACAGAATGCAGTCACCACCAGGGGGAGCTGCAGCCCCAGCAGCACCCTCCTGAATGTGTGTTATTGTGTCTGAAATGACAAAAGTCCAAAGGACTGACAAATCAGAGCAGCTCGCTGTTTGTATCAGGCGGAGCAGTGGAAGAGCGTTTCCTGTCACTTTCAGAGGTGAAATCATTTGATGCCCAGTCTGATGCGAATGAGCTGCGGCAGCAGATCCAAAACGATCTGGAACCAGAGGACTCCTCAAGCTCCTTCAGAAAGAGACTGCAGACCTGCAACCAGCAGCGTGTGACACTCTTCAGGTCAAACACACAGATGCATCTGCCTCAGAGCTGTGTGAGAAAACGACAGCATGAGCCACACTCACCCCATAGAAACAGGAAAACGGAGGCGACTGCAGGTTCACATGGAATTGAACTCACACACATTGGAAAGAGAGCTCCTTTCCCCTTGTTCTGACAGGATGGGTGGAGAGCCTGAGCAAAAGATTTTGTAGTGTGGATTCATTCAGTCCTCAATGTGAGAACTTCTTGAGTGAATCACACCTGAATGAACCTACAGTGACCTGAAACAGAGGCTGGATCTTCATCTGGAGACAAGCCTTCTGTGCACAGCCTCCTGGATTCAGACCTGTTTCCCTCTGAAGGAGTCATCCAGGTTGTCCTGACACTGCCGCTCAGCAGCCGCTCATGTGAACGGTCCTTCAGCATCGGCTGCGTCAAACGAAGGGTCAGAAAAGACTCGACAGTCGTGTCGACTGAAAGAGACGAGCTCCAGCATCGGAGTCACAACAGAGTGACGGACCGACTGAAAGACAGATGGTATCCTGTAACGCTTCCTTCCACCAAGTAACTCATAATTTCTTTTTATTGTTGATGCTGTAAACATCCTGTTACTGTGCAAACCGGTTTGCTGTTTGACTGCATTAAAGAAACAGACTGAAATCATGATGTCATGATGATAAGTCGTTTCTCAGTCTCTCTCAGCTGTCTGTCAAGTTTTGTGCTCGTTCACTCACATCCAGGGCATCTCCAGGGGCTGAGTGACGCCCCTGTTTGAACACAATCATATTATTTAAAAACAAAAAAAGTCAGAAAAGCACTGAAATTATTTGACATTATTTACATTCTTCCCACATCAAAACTACCAAACGAGGCTCATGCTCGGCGTCTGACTGAAGCTGCCAGTTTGAATTCCAGGTTTGCAGTGAGTGTCTGGAACCTTTCAGTTTGACATATTTTAAATTCTTTAAAAATATTTCACCAAAATAGTGAAAGTTTAGTTAGAAGATTTACTTTCACAAAATTAAAATTTTGAAGAAAAAAAAAACAGCAAATGAAAAGTATTTACAGCAACAGATAATAACTTCTGGAAGTTTGTTGTGAGACAAAAATGCAGAGTAAACAATTTTCACTGTAATCAAATCAATCTTTATTTTAAATGCAATTGTCATATTACAAAAACAGCAAAGTGTGTTACAATATTAAAATAATACAACAAAAATCAGTATATAATGAATAAAAACAGCCAGACCTCCACCAAAATTGCATGTGCGCGCGCACACACACACACACACACACACACACACACACACACACACACTCACATATATTTGGGAGACATGGCACTGAGCATCATGGGAAACACCACCAATGGGGCCGTCCACACTGGGAGAAGTCATGGGCCAAGACTGCTGGGACACCGGCACCCGCCCGCCCACCCCACCAGACCAGGGAACCTCCAGACCCACACCAAGGTGTGGAGCCCCCCAGCCAGCCAGGATGGGAGGACCCACGTACAGGATCCTCCACAGTTAACTGGATCAAACTCCCAGTATGAAGGACCGCCCTCTCCCCCTCAGGAAACACTGGAGTTAAACATCTAAACACTTTAAAATATCATAAAAAGTTCATGTGAAGCAAGTAAGATGAGGTTAAAAAGTGAAAGTACATAATAAACAAAAAAATAAATAAATAATGGTGAAAAGAAGAATAATTTAAAAGATCAATTAAAAGCCTGATTAAAAATCCCTTTAAAAATCTGGACGATCCTGAGGTTCTTCGGCAGGCTGTTCCACAGGCGGAGGCCATAGTGACGAAAAGCCGCCTCACCATGGGTTTTGGTTCTAGCTTTTGGAACGCACGGTAAGCTGCTGCCAGCGGACCTCTAGGCCCGCGAGGGTCGATATGGTAAAAACTAGTGCGGGGCATGTTAACGCATTATTAACCCGTTAACATTGCGCTCCAGCTGAGCGTCAACAAAAACACACACTGCTGTGGTGCTTTCTGCAGTGAAACACGGTCCATTCCTCATTATTTGCCATAATGAACTCAGCTGAATTATCAGAAAGATAACAAGGAAAAGGCTCATATACGGCACAAACTGAAATAAGGAGCACAAATATGACAAAAATTAAAGTGAAACTTCAATCGAGTCTTTTGCCGGCTCAACGTTTCTTCCCGCTGGGCATTCTTCAGGCGCTGAAAACACGCAAAATAAAGTAAATTTCCCTTCAACACACAATCTGGCTTAACGAGGCACAATTCGGCATTACTGAATTTGTCTTCTCTGTATGAGGGTCAGAGATAGAATGAAGTTTAAGGAAGTGTGTGCTCATAACAAACTTCGTTTTTCATCTGCTCTGCGCTTACTGGTGTGTACGTGGCCTGGTTTTCCTATGGTTGTGGGGACAAAACGTGTGTGTGCGTGTGTACATGTTTATACATACCGGTGGGGACTTAGACCTGACTGCGTGCTATTTAGGTGGGGACTTGTCTCACAGTGGGGACCTAAAATGAGGTCCCCACAGGTGGCAACAGTGTTTTCTTGGCCATGTTGTTGGTACTAAAAAATGCAAAAGTGCAAAAATGTTTCTTTAGGGTGATGCATTGTTTTGGTCTGGGTTAAGGTTAGATATGAATGGGAGTCAATGGTAAGTCCTCACGGGAATGGCAGACCAGACGTGTGTCTGTGTGTGTGTGTGTGTGTGTGTGTGTGTGTGTGTGTGTGTGTGTGTGTGTGTGTGTGTGTGTGTTGGGGGGGTCAGGGGGGTTTTAATCTTGGTAAAGACCTGGTATTTTAAGTTATTATAAATCATACTGGATCAATTGTAAAATTATTATTGTAAAATGATGCTTCTTGCAAAATTCTTGCAAAAAAAAAAAAAAAAAATCCCTGTCCCCGGCTAGGGGTAGGATGATCAATACAGAGTACTTTTGAATTCATTGTTGTATTTTACGCATAATGCGATTAATCGTGATTAGTCGCAGAAAAATTATGCGATTAATCGCGATGAAGAAATTTAATTGTTGCACCGCAGTAGTAAAACAGATCAGCTAAATAAGAAGGTCATTAAGGCATTTAAAAACTAATAAAAGAACTGTAAAATCATTCCTGAAGCGGACAGGGAGCCAATGTTTCAACTTTAAAACCGGTGTAATGTGGTCCCGTCCCTTGGGCTTCCTCAGAACACGTGCGGCTGAGTTTTGTAATAACTGGAGATTTGAAATACTCTTTTTGGGAAGACCAGAGAGCAATCATTACAGTAGTCTAATCTACAGGAGATAAATGCTGAATCAGCATGTCTGTACTGGTCTGAGAGAGAATTTGGTAGACTCAGGCTATATTCTTAAGATGATAAAAAAAAAAAAAATCTAATTTCATGGGTTCCTGAGGAACATGTATCCATACTCACGTAAAAAAAAATTGATCTGTGAGATAAGAACAGAGCCAGTTCAGAACAGCACCAGAGAGGCCTACCAGGTGACTCAGTCTATTTACTAAAATGTGGTGGTCTACTGTGTCGAAGGCGGCAATCAGGTCCAGCAGAACCAACACTGTGAGTTTTTTATTGTCTAAATTCCACCTGATGTCATTTAAAATCTTTAAAAGGGCTGTCTCGGTACTGTGGTTCACTCTAAAACCAGACTGATGTCTTTTCAAAATGTTATTTGTCATTAAAAAGTCATTGACTTGGTTAAAAAACAGTCTTTCTAAAACTTTACTTAAAGCAGAACTATGCAAGATTTGCTTTAGCGCTCCCCCTACTGGTCTCCTGTGAAAGCTCACTGTTGTAAATGTCCTCCGCATCACCGAACACACTTGGAGACATGCTGCTTTCAGCTCAGTGCAGCAAACTTACTCGCGCTCACTTCTACCAGAGGAGGTGCCACTCCTCTTTATTTTTCAGTTACCAAACGGAAATTAGAACCAATCAACACATCACGAAAAGATCGTCTATTGCAACACAATGACAGATATCGCACTCCAACAGCTTTTATACTTGTAATCCCGTATGAGTGCCGTAAAGCAGGTTTGTTCTCGCAAGATGTAGTCGGGTCAGATCCTCTGAAATTGCAAGCGCTGTTTTCAGGACACAGACCCCGGGGGGAGTGGAGGGACAGGCGAATCACCGTGACAAGTCTTTGTTTACCCCCACAGGGATTCTGAAACACATTTATTGAGGTAAAAAAAAGTTGCATAGTTCTGCTTTAAAAATGATAAGTTGGATGCAGGTCTGTAGTTATTAAGAACATTAGGGTCTAAATTGCTCTTCTTCAGAAGGGGCTTCACCACTGCCGTTTTAAAGGCAGTGGGGAAGGGATTATGGGATTAAGGACAATCTGAGACTCAAGATAGATTTCATCACGAGAGGGTTAAACTCAACTTCTGTCTGAACAACAGTTGAGAACCAGCGATAACTGGAAGGTCACAACGACTCCTTCCACACCAAAACAAGACACCAAGAAACCTTCTGACTGCATCTGGCACCCCTTGGAATTCAAAATAATCTCCCGGAAGAAGATACAGGACACGTGATCACTCTCTATCTCCCTCTACTGATTCCACAAACGCTACCCTCCCACTCTGGACTGCTTCCTTGGAGGAAATCCCCATGGCAACTATCATCTGCAAGGAGGTCACAAGGCTGGAGCGCAGAGAGGATGGGCTAACCACACACACATACATGGACTGATGAACTAATAGAGCACGCACTCGCACCCCCCCCAGTCTCAACGTCTCCTCCCCTCTCTCTTCTGCTGATGACTAGTGTTGATGACATGTTGCGCCGATGATGGCTGCGACTGCTGATCCGTTAGTCTGATAGCAATTTGTCTTATGTGTCTTGCTGTTTGTGCGCAGGTTGGCTGTCTTTTTTTGGTCTCTCACTTCTAATCACGACTCCCTCCAGAACCGTGTAATGGAAATTTCTCATGTATGCATGCTTTTTCTCTGTCTGTGTGGTTTTGTAAGTGTCCGTGTGTGTGTGTGTGTGTGTGTGTGTGTGTGTGTGTGTGTGTGTGTGTGTGTGTGTTCATGCTCTGACCTCGGCGATCAGCCAGCAGTCAACATGTCGTCATCACGTCGGAAGTTTCCACGTTCGTAATCAAGACCCCACCGCCTCCACAACCTCCTCAACCGCCAGCCACCCCGCCTCCAGCCTCTGGAGCAGCTCTCTCCATTATTGTGTCCACTGCTTCCACAGCCACAACAGTTTCTCCTTCTCTCCTGCATTAAAGTCTCAGCAGAAAGAGAAGAACAGAATCACCACATGTCCTCACAGGCTCAGAAAAAAACAATTTCTCCCTAAATCTGTGTCTCGTTGTGTGTGTGTGTGTGTCTGTACTTCCCGCTGCTGTGAAGCTGCTCTCCTCAGGTCGGTGCGGTGCGGCTGGCAATGGAGGATCGGAATTGTGGATCAGAACGATGGGGGTACTGCAGGAATTCTCCAACAAAACAAACAAATGCTTCTCAGACAGAAAACAAAACAAAAACACATTAGTATATTATTTTGTACTAAACTATCTGATCGGTGCATGTTCAACCTCACATCATCAGCTCACTAGGCTGTGTGTGTGATGCTGTTTCTCAGGCCTCTGCAGTTGTTTCTTGTTCAGCTGTCCTCAGCTCCTCAGCTGATAAAGATGCAGCTACTGAATGAACTGTTTGTTTTACAGTTCGCTTTGGAGGGTCTGAAATTAAAAAAAAACCCTCTCAAGATTAAATTAATAAGGTTTTACATTCTGATCCTAACAAAGTGAACTTTTGTTCCGTTTGTTCTTGAAAACACAATTGCATACGTGGTTATTCGAGCATGCTCATTGGCATATCATGTCAATAGTACAAATTGCAGAACATGTACTTCAGCGGAGGTCTTGTCTTACGATATGCTGAGAGAGATGGCGAATATTGGAGGGTTGGAGGGTTGGATCAGCAGTCGGCTGAAATCACGCGTTGTCGCACGAACCGTCCCAAATCATTCCATTGCCCATCGCGGGATTTGGCAAGGGAACTTTGGAAATATTTGTGAGAACCTGAAACATTAAACAAAGACATCTGGACAGTAGACAGACATACAGACGCTACAGACGCTGCAGACGCTGCGCACTGAGTCCTGTCAAAAAAATGCTGATATAATCAAATCACTGTCAAAGTCCTGGAAAAAAAACATTGTTCATAGTCAACATCACGTCCTGTATGCACAGTGCATATAATATGCACTGGGGTTTGTCTGAAGTTTTAAATTTGCGGTTGATGTGAGCACCATCTCCAGTTTGATCATCGACTGTCAGTCAATCAGAGTCATCAGGCAAAGGAAGTTTAGACAATAAGAACATGTCGCATCTCAGTGGACATGGAAAGCTTTCTTCTATTACCAGGAGTCAACATCCAATTCACCGTCCCAGAATCAACCAAGTTTATAAAAATAAACTAAAATAAAAATCCCACAGGTTTCCGTGTTATCTTGAGTGTGGCATGGGAAACCTCAGGTTTGTACATCAATAATTGTGCATGAAATACAATTAATCAGTGTGTTGTTTTTTGTATTCTTTTCAAGCTCTGCTACTCTATCCTGACCCTGTGCAAGCTGTGTATCAGTGCAAAGCGCTTCTTCATTGCGGTTAGCGGGTTGTGTGTTGTTTTGCGTACGTCACCCATGCCATCAGTGGTGATCTCATCTTCTCAGTCTGAATTTCCTGCGTCAGTCGGATGAGAATTCAGCGTGACCCGGTGTCCCCCCTTCTTGTGCTCCTCTGCCTGGTTCTCCATACCATCGTCCATGTCCACAGTTCTTATGTGGGCAGTCACGGACCCAGTGTCCAGTCTGTCCACCAGCTTCACCCTGGCATCCTCCGTCCCCGTCAGGGTGGTTCATGTAGCTTGAGCCCTGAGGAGAGTTGCTTCGGAAGAACCATGAATGATGTTGTGCTGTTGGCTCGGTTTTTACTTCCATCATTCATCCAGGAGGTGGTGCTTTCCGGCGCCGATGTGTTGGGAGTGTCTGACAGACCAGACCACTCCTTCAGTAGGAAGCCGATGCAGAGGTGGAGTTCGACACGTCAGAGAGGGTGGGAGTAGAGTAGAGCAGAGGCCACGGTGGTTGGATGGATGTTTGAAGGGGAGGAGTCCAGTCACTTTCCTCACACATCCGACGTCCAGTACGAATCAACCTCGAAAGAGAGCAGATGGCACGGAGACACATGTATCTGTAGTAAAACCCTTTCATGTCCCTCATGATGTTTTCTCTCCCTGTTCTCTCCCTAAGCGGATGTCCCTCTGCTTTCTATCTCTGCTTCCAGCTTCACTCATCCAAAGTGACTTCTCAATCTTCTTTTTATCCCCGGTTTTTCTGTTTTCCATTCAACATTTTAGCAGAACCAGTCACTGTCTCATGCTCAAACTTCCCCCCTTTGGGGAACCCAAACCATTCACTCAATTCTCTCACACGTCCCACACACTCGGGCCCATACTTTCCTGACATGTCATTACATATTGGGGTGTCTGGAGGACTCTCCACTAGGAGACCAGGTCCCTCCAACCTGTCTATCAGACGTACTCTGACAAACAGATGAGCCTGGGCAAAATGACTCCTCTCCCGTCCGACACCGGGACAGGGGACAAATGACCCCTTTCCGGTCTCCTAGTGGTCAACAGATCTGTTATCCATTTTCAATTGGACGTCTCCAACGGCCTTTTCGCCTCTACGGTCCCAGCCCAGACCCGAGGGTGCAAAAGTGCTAAAAAAACCCCTCTCCAATCTCTCTCCCACTCCAAACACTCCCACTCTGGGAGGATTGAAGTTTTATGCTGTTATTATAGTGACCGGCACTACATCAGTCACTCGCCCTGCAACCAGTCCAATATGGAGAGAACTCACCGGGTGCTTGTAGGAGTTTCCCCGAAAAGGAGGGAAACCAGTTCATGGATCCTAGCGGTGGTCCGGACGGTAGGCTCAGACCCAGTCCCCATAGAGTCCGTCAATGGCGGTGGGGCTGCAGCAGTTTGTCCGCAGGATGGCCAATCACCAGGTCTCTGTCCTCCGCCAGATTCCACTCGTAGGATCCTGTTCGTGACGCCAACTGTTATGGCAATTTTATTTAATAAAGGGCATCTGCCGGTGAGTTCGTTTTGGTATCTTTTATTATGCTGTACAGCAGGAGAAGTCACGCAGTCAACAGAGTAACAGAGTGAGTTCTGCCCTCGCAGGGGCATGCACGCCTCTAATAACTATCTGCTACGTTCACTCCCAGGGGCCTTGACTGCACCCAGCCATAGACTGGACACAGGAAGACTCCCACGAGTGCCCGCAGCTGCTACGCTAAGATTATCAGGAAAAGTAAATTCTAGACAAAGCATTCGCGGTTCCCCACACATCTGAGTGTGTGAAAGCTATGGGTATTTATAACAAATAAATCTAAGCACTGCAAAACAGTTAAGCATGCACTCAATAGAAATTTCCACCACAATAGCGTGTCTGCTATCAATATAGCTGCAATATTGAAAATTGTAAAAGCATTAGTGAAATAAATTGGTGAAACTTAAACTTTAAGATTTTTATTTTGAAAATAAAAACATGTTTAGTTATAAATAGTATACGTTTTATGAAGTAAAATTTTTAAATTTTTATTTTTTTGCCTATTCCAAACTGTAAATACTACAGGAAAGAAACAGTCATTTATTCACGGCGCACCCCCCCCCTCCCCCCCCCCCCCCAAGTTGCCCCCCCACCACACCCGCCGGCCGCCAGGCGCGCAAGCTCTGTCTGGCGCAACCGCTGCCCATCGCGTTGCATCTTGGGTAATTTTAGTATGCGTAGTGAACACACGATGTATACTCAACATTTCTGGCAAATGCAGTATGCATCCGGGAACTTCTCGCATACTCAAAATCACATACTGCCAGTATAAACGCTCTGCATACTCAATAAGTTAGTATGACTTATTGAGGTAAGTATGCCGTTTCGAACACAACCTGTGCGTGTAAGGTGTATTTGTCCTCTATTTTATCTTATATCGTTTATTTAACGGAGTTCCTTGAAATGGTTCCAGTTATCTGTTGTAGCAGGGGGGACGTTAATTAGTGACGCACACTTCCTTCACACAGGTTGAACCAGACAGGTTGAGTTCCTCTCTTCATTATTTTAAACGAGTTCATTTAAAAGGTGCGGAATTCGGTTGAAATAGTGAGAGTTGTGTTTCAGGACAGGTATGAGGTTTAAAGTTTTGATTTAGGATGGTTAAAAAAGGTTTTATTCCATGTTAATTTAGGCAGAGTTTCCTCCCTCATTAGCATATCGTCAGGCTTGTGCAGGGAAGAGACGCAGTGGCCTCAGTTGATATGAAACTCTGTTGAAATGTAAAATAAGCTTTAAAGGGGCTGTATCATGCAAAATTCACTTTTTGTATGTTTTAACCTTGTTATATAGCTATGTACTCACCAAAAACACCCCCAAAGCGTTTTTTCCCTTCGTGCCTGTGTGTTTGAGCTTTCCTCTTGTTTCTGCTGCTTGGAGAGGCAGCCCCTCCCGCACCGTCGAAAGCGCTCTGTTTCCCACGTTGACGTCACACGGTGAAGATGGCTCCCCTGAGCCCCCACCCCCCTAACCCCCGGCTCTCGGCAATCAGCGTCGCTGCTTTTTGTATCTCCAATTACGGAGATAAACTTTAACCATCGTCTGAAAGCAACAGTCAAGCAAGAGCAAGAGTCTGAAGAGTCTGAAGGGTCTGAAGGGTCTGCGCTTGGTGAGTTTCTAACAGGAAAAGACGTTTTCGCGTGTCTTTGCGTGTGGAGAAGCTAAAGCTAAAGAGCTAAAGCTAGCTAGCATATTTGTTTTGAAGCGCTGATTGGTTGAAGTAGCTGTCAGTCAAAGTCCACAGGGGGAGAGGCGGGATTTTCAGTGAACCAGAGCGTTTTCTCTTCCGGGAATCAGAATTAGCCCCAGAAAATCGTTTATTTCACATAAAATGACTTTGGGCCAATCCCAATTCTACCCCTTACCCCTACCCCTATGATATGCGCGTTCACGAGGCTTAAGGGCTATCCCAATTCTACTTTTTGAACAGGGGTAGGGGAAAGGGGAAGGGCTATTTCACCCCTTTCAGCAAAGTCTGCATTGATGCTCCCTATTCTCAATAGGGGTAGGTGGAGTTTTGCATTGGCCAGAAAAAAAAAACAACATGGCACCCACCAAGGAGTCGCACAAATGTAAGCTAGCTTTCTGTATACTATTTAAAAAGCTTTAAAAAGTATATTTGCTTCACTGAATTTATAGATATACTAGCGTGACAGTGTCCCAGTCATGGATTAATGTTTTAGCGCTGCGTAGCACCGTTTCCGATCGTAAATTTGTAACTTCTGAAGAGCACTAATCACTGAATTAACGTCATCTTTTATCATGTTTTTAACGTAATATGTTTGACACAGGGACCCCCGATGAAACCCGAATTCTGATTCAGTTTAGAGGTGAAAATGAAGAAAAGTTTTTTAAATCAAAATACAGCGCCAAAACACATTGGGAGTAAATTATATTATTCGTCTAAGCTATAATATGTCAGTAATAAAACGTGTTTATATAAACATATATATATATATATATATATATATATATATATATATATATATATATATATATATATATATATATATATATTACTTTAGGAAATTCTTAAAAGAAAATGGCTTGGAAGGGGAAGTTACAGCCCAGCAGGCTTCAAAAAAGTAGGAGAACCTCCCCAGTAGGAGAAACAGATTATCACCTTAGATAACGTCAGTGTATCCTCCTCCTCTACTGTCAGGAACCTCGGGGTCTTATTTGATCAGGATATCTCATTTAAAGCACACATCAACCTGGCTTGTAAAACAGCATATTTCCACTTGCGCAACATAGCTAAAATAAGAAACATTCTACCTACAAGCGATGCAGAAAAACTCATCCATGCATTTGTTTCTACTAGATTGGACTACTGCAACTCCCTTCTTGCAGCCTGCCCAAAAAGTGCATTAAAAAACTTTCAGTTGGTTCAAAATGCGGCCGCCAGATTATTAAACGGAACTAGAAGACATGAACACATTACTCCCGTTCTAAAATCTCTTCACTGGCTTCCAGTCGAGTTTAGAGTTAGATTTAAAATCCTTCTCCTCACTTACAAAATCCTAAATGGGATGGCTCCAACCTATCTCCAAGATGCTTTAACGCCTTATCAACCAATCAGAGCACTTCGCTCTCAAAATGCAGGGTTACTGGTGACTCCTAGAGTCTCTAAATGGACACTAGGTGGAAGAGCCTTTAGCTATCAGGCACCATTTTTATGGAACCAGCTTCCAAGTGGTGTCAAAGAGGCAGACACAGTCTCCACATTTAAGGTTAGGCTCAAGACGTTTCTCTTCGATGCAGCCTATGATCAGGTCAGCTAGGGATTCTAAACTAAACCAAACCAAACCAAACTAAAGTAAACCAAACCAAACTACAGTAAACCAAACTAAACTATAGTAAACCTAACTAAACTAAACCAAACTAAACTAAACTAAACTAAACTAAACTAAACTAAACTAAACTAAACTAAACTAAACTAAATTAAACTAAACTAAACTAAACTAAACTAAACCAAACCAAATTACACTAAACAAAATTAAACTAAACCAAACTAAATTAAACTAAACTAAACTATACTAACTAAATACTAGTTTAAACAGTTAAGTATCCACAAAGCTGCCCTAGGAGCTAGAATGCTGTGGGAAGTACGGTGCACTGAGCCCTATCCTGTAATGTCTGAATGTTATTCCCTTTAGTCCGTTCATTGCTTTTCACCTGTTGTCCCCCCCTTCGAGGGGGAGTCTTCTCCAGTTTCAGTTGCTGACTCCACTATTACGAGGGCCTATGAACAAGCTCCGTCCGGACCGGGAGGACACTCCTGTCGGTCCTGCCCGTGGACTGGCTTCGGTTCTACTGCTGGGATCCGTGGTTCTTGTGCTGGACCGTCCAACGAACTGTCCTCAACATTGTCCTAGGCTTTACTTCTTATTGTCTCATGTTGGCTGTTGCCAAAGCTGTCCGTCCCTGGGAGAGGGATCCCTCCATACTGTGGTTCTCCCCAAGATTTCTTCTTTTCCCACTGGGTTTTTGGAGTTTTTTCTTGCCGGATGTGAGGGTCGAAGGCGGTGGTTGCTTCGTTCTGTCTCATTACTGTAAATATTGACATATTACCATTATGCTTATTCACTGTTTTTACTTTTACCGACAAATGTAACATCTTGAAGCCCTCTGAGGCAACTGTTGTTGTGATACTGGGCTTTACAAAAATAAATTGATTGATTGATTGATTGATTGACTGAACCTCAAAAATAAATATAAGGTAAATAATAATACCATTATTAAAAAATAAAAGTAATTTCTCATGTAATTTCTATCATTTGTAATATCCATAATTTTGTTGCTCTGGCACAGAGGAGGGGGAAACCACTGCTGCAAATTGGCCTTATTTCAAAAGGGGTGTCCCAATTCATAGTGCTGCAAAGATAGCCCTAGCCCTCAGCCCTATTCTAAAAGGGGTAGGAGAATGATAGAGGCAGGGCCAAGGGCTGAGGGGTAGGGGTAAGGGGTAGAATTGGGATTGGCCCTTAGCACCAAAAATAAACTATTACCATGTTAATGCCATTTCTAGGGTTTGGACTAGCTAAGCAAGCATGATGCAGCCCCTTTAACTGATTTGTATTTTATTTTATGATGAATATAAGCTGGAAACACTACAAAGTATTTTATTTTACACACTTTACTTGAATTTATGCAATTTAGTTTTGTAAGCATGATTTATCTTTAGGGTATTTTTCAGCATTTTATGTTTTAAATGCCACAGTGTGGGTTTAGTTTGCCAGGTTTAAAGTGATCCCTTCTATTATTTGATCCAGTATTTAAGTGTATATGTCAGTCAGAATGAGAGAACCAGACATATTCTGCACTGGGAAGAGAGATTTTACCTCTGTGTGTTCTGACTGTGGCCCTTTTTACTGATCCACAGCTAAAAGAAATGTGCAGATCCTGACCGCCGTGTGGCTTCGCTCCTGCCTGCTTCAGTTCAGGTATCGGCAGTCGCTTTGATAACAGGGTGGAGTTCATACAGGTAGGATCAAATATGCAACTGCACAAAGAAAACCACCCTAAAACATTTCAAGACCCTCCCCCCCCTCGACACACACACACACACACACACACACACACACACACACACACACACACACACACACACACACACACACACACACACACAACGTACCAACAAAAGAACAAAACTGGTTTTGAACAAGTTTAGGTACTTTTGTTTTTTACACTTTCATCATGAATCACAAGTTCTCAGTGAGAAAATATAGATATAGGAAACAAAACATGGCGATTCAGAGCAAAGGTGTAACATAAAACATCATATCAATCCCATCAAAGGTCTTCTCCATCTTGGTCTTCTTGATGTCTTGGTCTAGTTTTCTTCGCTTCAAACTCAGCGGTATGGACTGGAACAACTTCAGTGGGCGGGGCTAGGCCGTCACTACTTCCTGGTTCTCGAGCCAATCAGATGTGAGTTCCAGAGAATGCCAAACAAGCAGAGCAGTATTCTCTATTTCATGAATGTAGAACAGCAGACTGTAATTGTAGAAGTCAGCAATCCAAAGAGACCAGAAATAATTTCATTAAAACCTGAGGGTGTCAGCATCCTTCCAAAAAAATTGAACAATAAAAGGTGGAGTAAATCGATAATAACTATTGGAGAATCTTTCGAAAGGTGGAGAAGTCTGAAAGGCCAAATCAATTTGAACAGGGATGCAGAATTGGCAAAGTTCCCTCCCGACAAGTAAGCACCAGAGTTTTGTTTAAGTTAACTGAACAGTTTCACCTAATGGGGTATTTTCACAGCTTCACTACTTCCTGAAAATAACTGTGCACATTCATTTCCTGTCTTACATTATTGGCCAAACTGATTAATCCAGGTGTGTCTGGTTTAGACTGCTGAAACAAGACACACCTGGATTAATCATTTTGGCCAATAATGCAAGACAGGAAATGAATGTGCACAGTTAATTTCAGGAAGTAGTGGAGCTGTGAAAATGGCCCATTTACAGAACATTTTAGTCTAATTTCACACTCAGCACTCTTGATTAAATTGAATTTGTGTGACTACATGGCTTTATTATTATAGCAGCCGCCAATACTCGCTCATCAGTAAATCTTCTGTTTAGTGTGTTTGATGCTAGCATCTGGGTTATCTTATTCCACCCATTAAACAGAAATGAAAAGGTTTGGTGCCTGTCACTCCCTCCACAGCAGCCTATAGTGATCCTGTGTGACTTGTGGCACAGAAAACAAATAAGATAACAGTGATAGGTGTACACTTGAAAAGAGAAATAAAATAAAATGTCCAACTTTTCTGATAATAATTTTCAGGTAATTTGCAAACCTAAATTGACCTTAAATGAAATGTATCACAAAAAAAAAAAAAACAGAGTATGCGCTTTTTAGATTATGAACTATTTTTTGCAATGGGGGAAAATCTGCGAAACTGTTAGAGAGACTACTAACGGAGAAAGTTAATGTTAAAGGTGAAATACAGGATTTTCTCGAAAAGACGAAGCCCCACATCTGTTACTCACTTTTTGAACAACGCGCATGCGCCAGACCATCCGCCCGGCTCTCCTGCTTCTCCCAGGAAACGCGGAAGTGTACGAGCGCGATCTCCTCTTCTCCGGCGTGCACGGCTCTGTTTACAGTTTCTGGGATCCGCCTCGCTCATAAATAAAGCTTTTTTTTTCCGAAACAGTTACAGTTTCATTATGTCAGACTCGCCGTCGGTAAGTACGAGCTCAGAAGCTCACCGGCTACATAAACACTCTGAATGCGCATGCGCAAAAGGGAGAAGCTGATTGGGCGCAAGCACGGAGAACCGCCTTACGAAAGCAGCTCGTCAGAATGATTGACAAACAGACCCACCAATTATTTAGGTGATCCACCCGGAAATCAAAATGTTGTATTACACCTTTAATTTAATTACAGTTATAAAACAAGAGGACCAACAGTTCTGTTTGATTAAAGATATCAATAAAATCTTCAAAGAACATGATCGAAAAGTGCATACACCTGTTGTGCCTATCCAAGACAAGATGTCTTCCCAAGAAGAGGACAAATTAGAACTTTCAGAATCAGAATCATTTTTATTGGCCAAGTACAGTTGCTCGTATAAGGAATTTGATGCAGTGGAGAGACACCCAGATGACCGAAGCAGAAATAAGACCAGAGATTTCATCAACAGGAAATGGAAAGTCACCTGGTTATGATGGCCTCCCAGTGGAGGATTAGAAGATACTTGCAGACATACTTGCTCCAATTTTAGAAAAATGTTTTTCAAGAAATGGTCGATCGAGGTTGGCTTGCTCCAACTTTCAGCGAAGCTGTGATATCAGTGATTCTCAAAGCAGGAGAAGATCTGACATATCCATCCAACGTCATGCCAATAGTCTGATCAATCCTGACTGCAATTATTTGAATGGCAATAAGACAACAGTGGGTCTTGCCAAATATTGTTCACCCCAATCAAGTAGGTTTTATGAAAAACAGAACTTTAGCGGATTTAACGGATTATGTCAGACTTCTGCTGCTTTGGATGAGACTCAGTCAGTCCCAGGATGTTCCTGTTGCTGCTCTCTCTGTGGAGTGGTAGCTTTTGTTCTCATTCCTGTCACAGTTTGGTTTTCATGAGAATTTTATTCAGTGAATAAAAATGTTGTATGAGGAACCCAGAGCTGTGGTGAGGACTCATGGTCTGGTCTCCCTGTTTTCAGTTTAACTCATGGAACACGTCAGGGTTGATCTCTTTGTCTGTTAATTATTATTTCTGATTTTTCTAGAGGTTCTTACAATCTCTGTTACAAATTTTTTTGTTAAAGGATTTAAAGGAGGCATTACTGAACATAAGTTGCTTTTGTACACAGACGACATCTTGGCTGTAGTGTATGATCAGTTATCATCTTTACCCTGTTTAATAGAAACAATAATCCTTCTCTAAATTTTCAGGACATTCTTTTAACTGGAATAAGTCAGAAGTGATCCCTCTCTCTAAAACCTGTCTGGCATCTGTAGCCGAGAAGTTTAATTTGAAGTGAATACGTAAGGGAATGAAATCTTGGGATTAGACTGTCTCAAGGTATCAATGACACGATAAGGTCTCAACTTTCATCCACTGCTCATGAAACCAAAACAAACCTTGGAAAATAGGATAAGGTAAAAATTTCACTGTGGTGAAAGATTAATGTTAAAAAATGGTCATTCTTCCTCAATTTAATGACATCACAGTGGTGCTTCCAATCGGAATCCCAGCGAATGTGTGCAGACACTTTGATGCCATCTTAAAGCCTTTTCTGTGGAGCAGGAAATAACCTGGGATCAAACTGAGCAAACTGTGCTCATAAAGGAGAAGTGAGGATTAGGCTTGCCTGATTTATGACTTTATTATTAATTTGTGGCGGTTCAAGTCGCTGTAACAGCAGACTGAGCTTCCTGTGCTCTACAGAGGACACCAGACTTTGAGCGCGGTGGATGCATAAAACACACAGGATGGGTTTTTCAGTAGCTCAGCAGACCAAGGTTTGCAGCCGTTATTTGCAATGTGTCTGAATTGTGTACCTGCTCAGGGCAGATAGGTTTTACCTGAAAGCGCCGTTCATCATTGTTTGATAGAAACATGAACAGCCAGACACAGGCCGCTGTTTCGGAGCAGCGGACTGGACCAACATCATTTTCAAAGATAACTTTAGATTTTTTTATTCTGCAAAACCAAAAAAAATTAAAAAAAAAAAAAAAGAAACCAGAATTAATTATTTCAAGCACTGACATTTTATTGAAATGGATTAACAGATTTCACTATTGAGAATCAAGTACAACTGCAAACTCTACAGATGATATATCATGTTTTTTTTTTTTGTTTTTTTTACTTTTTACATGTACCAATTTTCAGACCACGTTGGGTCTTTTCATCAGTTGTGAGGGATCAATTTAGCAATTTACAAAGTGGTGTTCCTGGTGTATGCAAAAAAATGTTCATGCTGCTGTGTTTTCAAACCATTTCGTAAGTTCAACATGTTTGTTTTTTTAATTGTCTTTCATTGACTTTCTGAAGTGTATGAATACAGAAACCCACAGCTAATGACTGGTTGCTAATATCGACCCGCCCCTTTATTGACGAGTTTCTTATTTAATCTTGAATTAAGTTTGTCACCAACTACAACAAATAGTGATTCAGGAAGGAAGGTAACAACATCGCAGTAGGTATGTCCGATTGATGAAAGAGGAAGAGAGTTAAAATCCAGATGTTTTCAGAGGTGAAGAAAATAGAATATCTTTTTTGTACATTTTTGAAAATTTTTTTTTTTTTTTTTTTTTTGGTCAGTCGGTGGCATACATAAGAAACAAAAAACATTCAGTATTAACAAAATCACTGTATGCATTTGATCCACTGACCAAACAGAATTAGGCAGAACAGAAATCTTATAATAATGCCTAACCTTCTCTTCTATTGATATTAGTAGTAGTAGTAGTAGTAGATTTATTCGGTCAGTATGGAAAAAGAATAAACATTGTAACAATTGTGTACGATGATGGCATCATCATCGTCTCCATCCACATAAGTTATTATCATCAGTATCAACAACAACAACTCATCAAAATCATCAACTACATCATCCTGTGACCGAAGGGTTTAGGCTGAAGTCAAAACTTATTTTGCCTAACCCTTTTCAACCAAAACAAAATTTTCCATATTTCATAGGAAAAAAGGAATAAAAGAAAAAAAACGTAGGCAAAAGACAAAGACAAGAAAAGACAAGAAAAAACAAACAAACGGGAGAAGAGAAAACCAGGCTAATATCTTTCGATATCATTTACAAGATAAGAGGAGTCAATTCAGAATCATTTTGGTTATTTTAGTTTATTTTCCCTGGGATTGATATTTTTCAAGAGCTAATCTTTTCAACTGCTTTTTAAATACTTTCAAGGTCTTGCATGTTTTTATACCCTCATCAAGTTCGTTCCACTTGGTGACTCCAATTACTGATATACATTTGCATTTTTTATTTGTTCTTACCCTATTTTGTTTTTTTTTTAATGCAAGAGCCCCTAAGATTATAACAATTCTTTCTATGTTCGAACATACCTTGAATGCAGTTTAGAAGATTATTATAGTATGCTTTGTAAATGACAGCTAATGTATTTAGATCAATAATGTCATATATTTTTAATGTTTTAACGCCACAAAAATGGGATTAGATGGTGCATAAAAATCAGCGTGACTAACAATTCTAACTGCCTTTTTTTGGAGTAAAAATATAGGGTCAATATTGACACTATAATTATGTTCCCATATTTCTGCCGCATAGGTAAGATATGGAAGGACTAGGGAATTATATAGTAACATAAGTGAGTTTTTATTTAATACTGATTTCATTTTTCCTATTACACCAACATTTTTTGCTAATTTTGACTTTATAGTATGTATATGTTGCTTTCAACAGAGTTTATCATCGACTGTAATGCCTAGAAAGTTACTGGCCTGCACACGCTCAATTGTTGATTCATTGACATTTAAATTGATGTTGCTCTTTATTGTCTTATTTCCAAAGATAATGTATTTGGTTTTACTCAGATTCATGGACAGCTTATTATTGTCAAATTATTCTTTAAGGAGTGTGAGCTCATGGGCCATTGTGGCCATGAGCCTGTGCAGGTCATTACCAGAGCAATAGAGACTCGTATCATCAGCATACAATAGGCACTTTGCATTATTTAATACATCAGGTGCGTCATTTATGTACAAATTGAAGAGTTTGGGGCCCAGTAAAGAGCCTTGCGGAACTCCATGTGTCATGAGTTGTTTTTTTGAGTTGACGTTGTTATAATGTACATATTGTTCTCTATTGCTGAGGTAACTGTTCAACCATGCAGCAGCAGTGCCCCTGATGCCGTGTCTTTGAAGCTTTTCCATGAGTAATACATGATCGATGGTGTCAAAGGCTTTACTTAAATCAATAAATACACCTACAGTATGTTCTTTGTTGTCCATTGCAGTGGCAATGTCTTCAACAAGAGCCATGACTGCCATTAAGCTACGTTCACACCGCCAAGTGCTGTCTGCGATTTTGCGTCAAAGACAAGTGAAAACAAATGGGAACGCGCGTTCCAGCTGCGATGAGACGCAACGCGTCGGACGCGGCGCGTCGTCACGACGCGTCACGACGTGTCGTGCGGCGCGTCGGGGCGTTGGCGCTACGTGTCGCGATTTTGCGTCCGACGCTGAAGTTGGGAAATCTGAACTTTGGCGCGTCGCGATTTTGCGGCAAACCAATCATAGAGCGTGTCCATGGTGACGTCGGCCAGGGAGCGGGAACCAGTCCGAAGAGAAGCACTACGACCATGGAGGAGCGTGTTAAAGCTCGTCCATGCTTCACATGTACGCGTTTCCGCGTCCGCTTTGGAAGGTCCGCGCACCACCGATGCGGACGCACTTTCTCCCATGCTACATTTTGGGCTCAGCTGTGTGCGTCTCATGCAGGCGCGGTGATTCACGCAGCCTCGAGAAGCTTTTCCGGCTCTACAGACTGTTTATCTGCTCCTTTATTACGGATTATTTAGAGAAAATTAAGCACATACATTGTCAGTCCATTATCTTTAAGTATTAAAGTTTAGTTAGCCTTTTTTTTCTGTTTCTGAATCGCGATGCGGCGCCGGAGCGATTAGTTACTTTTTCACTTCTGTCTGCGGACCTTCTCCTCCCTCCAGACAGTCTCTTTCGCTTTCCACGAGTTTTTCACTCTTTCGGTGTCTTTAAGTGGAGCCATCAGGCTGGAGCTCCGTCTACTTTCACTTTTACCGTCATGTTTTGTTTGCTATGGCGCTCTGGCGCAGGCGCACACTTCCGCGACCTGCGCGCACTGCGCAACGCGGTCTCAATTTCTGGCTGCTGCGCGGACGTCCGCGGATCGGTCCGCGCGGACCCTAGCGGACAGGAATTCATGACGATTTTTACGTCACGCGGACCAACGCGGACCAACGCGGACCAACGCGCACCCAAGCGGACATGTGAAGCATGGACGGGCCTTTATAATGGCCGTTTACGCTCGCCCAGAGCTCTGGGACAAAACTTCTTCATTTTACAGGGAGCCCCGCCTCCCCACCAAACACGACGCGTGGGTAGGCGGCTGGTGGGTAGGCGGCTTTTGGCCCCGCGTTGTTCAGCGTCGGACCTCAGAATTGACAAGCGTTCAGCTTCTCGCGTTGACGCGCTTTTTGACGCAAAATCGCGTTCGGTGTGAACGTAGCTTTAGGGTTGACCTATCTGATCGAAATCCGAATTGCTGATCACTGAGAAGACTGTATTTTTCAACAAATTTATCCATCCTATTAACAAATAATTTCTCGAGGATTTTAGAGAATTGGGACAGTAGGGAAATTGGTCTGTAGTTTGTAAATGAGTGTTTATCACCGTTTTTATATATAGGGATTACTTTGGCTATTTTCATTTGTTGTCGAAAAATACCAGTGAGAAAAGATTGGTTACAAATATAGGTGAATGGTTTGACTACAAAATGAATTATATCTTTTATAAATGTCATGTCTATGCCACAGTGATCACTTGATTTTTTAATCTTAAATTTATTTACAATGCCTATTATTTCCAATTCATCCACGTCTCTTAATAAAAAAAGAGAGTTTAAGGTGTGATTTTTAGCATTTCTGGATTCTGCTTGTCCATTCTTGGACTGTTTGATTTTATCTGCTAATAAGGATCCAACGTTTGCAAAAAAATCATTAAAGCCATTAGCAATGTCTTTGGAGTCTGTAATTTCATTATTATTATTAATAAAATAATGGGGAAATTCCTTTCTTTTCTTACCATTTTTGATAATACTATTTAATATTTTCCATGTTCCTCGAACATCATTTTGATGGTGCTCTAATAACTTGTGATAGTATAATTTCTTGTTAGTTCTGATTATCCTGATCAACTTATTTTTATATGTTTTATACCTCTGTTTAGTAACTTTAGTTCTATATTTTATGTATTGTCCATAAAGATAATTTTTTTTCTTACAGGCATTTGCTATGCCACGTGTGATCCATGGCTTTTCCGATTCAACTTTGTTTTTGACGATATGTTTTTTTAATGGACAATGTTTATCATATAAGTTAATTAGAATAGATTGAAAAACGTCATATGCTTGATCAGGGTGGGGGGTGGCGTAAACCTCCTCCCATGTTTGATCAAGTAGGTCTGCCTGAAGGGCAGCAAATCTTTAAGCTTCTTTAGGCTCCTTCTTTAAGCTACCACATAGAAGAAATTATTAAGAAAGAAAGAAAGAAAGAAAGAAAAACAACAAGCACAAAAAAAAATCATTAACAATTAGAACTCTTAAAAATAGATTTACAAAGCGCCGTTTTGAAAAAAAAAAATGGAGTTACACCTGTTGAAATCAGTGGTTGCATAATTCAAAAATTTCTACAATTTCATTTAGCAGACACTTTTGCCTAAAGTTTAACTCCAGTATAAGAAAGACATCTCCTTCGAACACCTTTGTTTGCTTTGGGCAGAAAAAAACGGCGAAAAAAGGCCAAAAGTCTTGTAAAAAGCCGCAAACTCAAAGTGAAAAAAAGAAATGACCATGTAAAAGTCTTACATGGAAATATGTCATAAAGTCTATCACAAAGCAGAAAAAGAAAAGAAGAGGAGTAGAGAAAAAAGAAAGGGAAAAAAAAACAACAAGCAAACAAAAAAACAGAAGTCCAACAAAATAAATAATAAAACAGACATATCATTTATATGTCCTTGTGTTTTGATTAAGGCAGATATTGCAAAATTAAATTGTTCTTTGTTTCTTTTGTAGTTCAACATAGACAAAGACGCTTCTAATAAGTACAGATGCATATTCCACACTTTATGTCCATTAAATCTGACACTCCCATTTTTTTTTCTAGAAATTGAATATCAAACCAAATAATTCATTTTCTTAGTGTGGTTAGTGTTGGTTTACTTACACTAGCTCGATTCTTAATTTAACACTATATGGGCTCTTCAAACCCAGAACTTTCAATCTCGTCTTTGTCACTGATGGCTTTTGGGCCTGATCGCACACATTGAAACTCCCAGATGGGAAGATGGTGTGTATGGGGCACCGGGATCCAACTCGATTGAGAGTTAGAGATTTTA